>NW_017304543.1:1896752-1903200 GCF_001594115.1 Trachymyrmex septentrionalis
GAGAGAGAGGGGGGGATGCCCCTAACCTGAGTCGCTCGCGCTAAAACTACGTTTAAAACAAAGGGTGCCGGCGGCGAATTAAGAACGATATTTTAACGCTCGACTTAATTGCATTAAATTGCAAGTGAGAAAGAGAGTTAACAGCGAAGAGAGCTATGAAAAAAATGTATGAACGTGCAAAGCCAAAAGGGATGAGAAGAGTGGCGAGAGAGTCTAAAGAAAGTGACCCTTCTAATCCTCGTGATTGGATATACGCGATTACACGTGGGACACATCGTATTCCGCATATTTCCTAATACTCCATATTCTGTGAATATGTGAAAAAGAAAGGAATAGGGTTTTGAATCGTCAATTAAATTGAGATGAAATATTTCAAAAAAGATAATTTTTTTCCGATATAAATTCGAATATATTTCTGTATATTTGAAAAGTATCTAATATTGATAATTATAACATGGAGAAAGATTGACGCAAATAAGATCATTTAACGTTTATCAAATAGTAAATTATGTAATATAATTATGTAATTATTTAATTATTCTAGATAATGATTTCAAGAAATCGATATCACAATAACACAATATAAATAACAAATTAAATCAGTATCAAAAAATACGCATACATATACATATATATGTATATTATTTATACATATATGGATATTATTTTATATATTAACCGAATAATTTTGAAAGTATATCCATTTAATTTCACATATACCTTTTCGTGATAAATTGAAAAAATTGCAAATACCTAAATCTATAAATTGTATAATAAAGAATTATTATATAATAAATTTACGATAATTACATGAAAGCTCGTGTTACAAACAAATGTTTAACAAGACTAAGTCTTTTCGTAAAATACATCATACTTTATTCACTTCATTATACTTTATTCAATAACATTCGCCTTGAAAAGTCTTGCGTTTATTACTAGAAAGTATAAGAAACTGAAATCAGATCAGACATGTGTGTCTAGTTTGTCTAACAAATATTGGAAAGTAAATTCTAAATTCTATGATTTACATCATCGGTTTTGCAAACTAAACTCTCGCCCAAAGTTAAATCATAAGCTTCGTAAACTTTATTCTTGGCAGAAACTAAATTCTCAGTTTTGCAGATTAGATTCTCAGAAGAAACTGAACTCTCAGACTTGTGAACAAGTATATTCGAAGCGTTCGATACCTCGCGATGACTTTTTTGATGATTTCCTAGAGTAATAATACTTTTGAAATACCTGCCGCATTTCACACAGTAAAGATTATACTTATCATGACTCTTGCGGTGCTTATTGAGCAGATCCTTACGCGTGAACGTCTTGTTGCAGATCGAGCAGCAGAACTTGTCGGGGTTCACATGGAGAACGTTGTGCCTCGCTAAGTTGTCTAGCCTCGTATACTTCCTGGTACAAATATCACAGGTGAACTTAGTCCTGTCGGAGTGACATCTCTGATGGTACCTCAAGTATCTCTCCTCAGCGAATATTTTTTTGCAGGCGCAGCAGACTATCTGATTACTTTCGTTCTTTCTCGCCTCCATATGATTTGTCAATTCTTCACACGTCACAAATTCCTCCTTGCAAAAAATGCAGACAAATTTCTTTTGCTTGTTCCTTTGTATATTCTTCACGAAGTTCGGATCGGTCATGATCTTATACAAGAAGGAATCCTTCAATTTGTCCTCCGGCTCGGCGGAGGTATCTGTCGTGATGTCGTCAATATGATTGGAAGGATTATCCTTTGTTGATAGATTCATAACTTCTACGTTATTGTTGTTAATCAACGATGGTAACGTGCTGGTGGATGAAGAGAAGGTCATTCCATTGTTCGGACTAGTAAACGTCGTAATTGGAATAAGAATCTTTGAAGGTAACGCGTATGCCTGTTAAATAAAATTTAAATAAAATTTGTCTGAGTACTAGAAAAATAAAGGACATAAATGCTAAAATCACATACCAATTTTTATATTCACATATATATGAAATTTCTTAAGTAATCTAATCGTGCAGTTGTATTTTTCTTATAATTATTAATTTCGATAATTAAATAAAAATTAATTTTACAATGTATAATAGAATAGAAAATGTCATAATAATTATCTACCTGACATGAATCTTGACCATTTATTGCACCTATAGAATCAAAATCTTTTTCAATATCCGCGTCACTCTCCTCTGAAGAACTTCTTGATGCAGATGCAATCTTAATACTGCTTTGGAGCATTCTATGTCTTGGAATTGTTTTAATTCTCATATTTGTACTGAAAGAATGGTAAATAATTATAAGATCAATTTTATATTGATATTATTAATTTTACAATAAATTAGAGAATATATATAATATACTTCGAATTATATTAAATTTAAAAATACTATATGTAACTCTCTTTAATATTAATCTAACATTTTATTTTAACAGAAAATAACTTTTAAAATTAACAGTATCTCTAATAAATTTAAATAATCTTATAGAATTTCTAATAGAAAATAAAGAATCAGATAGACTTATTTTAAAAATGCAATGAGAACATACTATATTTTTGTAACATAAACTTGTACTTATATTTAGAATAAGCGAAGATAAAACGACAAAAAGTTTCTCGTTATTATAATTAAAAATTTAACACTTCGAACACATTCCACTGATTCGTGTAATCTTCGCAGCACGATACATTCTATATGAAATACCTATCGCGACTGACAAGACTTATCTTGACTAACTTCGAATTGGCTGTCGCTCGATTGACCTCGGTACGACTTTGATGAGCGACACGACAACAAAAGCCCTAGCGGAGTCGCGGGAATTAGAATCCGAGTTTGCAAACATAGGTATAGTCTCGTATTCGCGGAAATGGATTATTACGGAGGCTACGTTTTTCAGCATTATAAATTCTTCCGTATAGACATACTTAAGCGTACAATGTATGTTTACAGAATCTATAAATATATAACTTCTGTAATATTAATAATGTTTTAACAACATATAATGGAAATCTTGCATAATATAAAACTATAGACATTTGTTATTTGTTATTTGTTGCGATAACAAATTAATTTATTTTTCAAATAATCTTTCATCATAATTATTAAAACACATCTACATTTTTTATAGCACTTCGCAATCCCAATATATACAGATAAAGTATGATTAAATAATTATCCTGTACAAAATAATAAAAGTAATATTAAAATTTATGATGTGTTATTTAATATAGTTAAATCAAGAATATCAACATACGTTTTGTATTGATTCTCCATTTATCTGAGTTGACCATCTCAATTATATATGGAAAAATGGAATATTTTCCCTCTCAGATATATATATATTTTTATAATCTATTTTATTCGTTCTACAGACAAAGAATAGTGCTGTCGCGCCAAATAAAGTAAATCGACACGATGCTAAACAAAAATATCGCGACATCGGAATAAAAGAGAGCGTGAAGATAAAAAAAAATGCGAAGGGGTCAAGCATATAATTGGCAAAAAAAAATATTCTCGCTGTTTAGTACGATATCCCCGGAGCGATCCTTGCACAGTACCGGTCGTTAATACGACATAAGGAGGAGCCAGGGTTAAGCGAGGGTGAAGCGAGGATTTTTAATTGTAGTTCGCCCAATATAACCCTGCCCGACCCGTCGGTATTGTCATACCGGGACGGCGCTTTTCTTTATTTCCCCAGTGGCTGGATGAGGTTATACATTTTTTTTAAACTACGGCAATGCCTCCGTCTTCTTATTAGCAAAGCTAATTGGAAATACAAATGGTTATTCACGGTAAGAAGGAGAAGGTTGTGCCGAAGAATGACTGCGTGGTCGTAGACGGGGATTTGAAGATAGAAAAGGAGAGAGTAGGCGAAGGGGGAGGCGGTGGTTCACTTCTGCGTATTAAGGTTGTATTTGCTCCGGATAATTAGGACTTTTTCCCGGCCAATTCGGATGAATAATTGATTTTGCTGTTCCCCGCGCCGCTGTCCGGACGCGCCTGTCGCTCTTGGACCTTTTCGAATGACAATCACCCAGAGAAAAATACGGATCTTCGCGATGAAATATTCAATACCTCGACGCAATATTATGCGTTGAGAAGAAAAAACACAGGGTGATAAAACGTTCCCAAATACTGTAAGGTATGCAATAACGACAGGTTGGGCATTTTACTTCTGTAGATCAAGTGATTCTAATAAAAACTATATTATTTTAATAAAAATGTCAAGCAAAGTTTATATTTTAATAGACTCTTATATTATAAGAATTATTAGGTTTAGGAAAAAAGAACTTGTGAAAAATAATAATTCCCCAACATTATTTTTCCATTAAAAAACCTATTTAAAAAAAATCTATGAACAAATGGCTTGATAAAACATCTTAGCGTAGGAAATTATTTATCGTAAAAAACGCGGATTGAATTTAATAAGCATTAAATATTTTCTCCGCAAATAATATCCTCGTGACTTTTGATGCGTCGTAATAAGAAGAGGATGATCGACCGTTCTATGAGCGACGAAATTCAACAACGAGTATTTTCCACCCCTCTTAGATTTAACGGAAAGTTTCCCGCAATTTTGTTGGTAACGTGAAAGCAACGTCAAACGTCTCGCGAGACATTTTGACATCCAGTACATCACGTCCATTTCCTTCATCTAGTTATATTACGTATACAATATCTGTGTATCGAAGCTGGTTGATCCTGGCAAGTTCCCTTCCTCGACGCCGGGCCATACATCATATTACCTTCTTTATTAAACTCATATTTTTCAAAAAGTCTCACCTTCGCTATCTGGCGCGCCTCCTCTCGCTCGGAAATCAGCCCTGGGAGAACGAAAAATTCATTTGGCACTCAAGGATAAGATGGATATAAAAATTTTTATGCTAAAGGTGATTTACGCTCACGGATATCATTACTACCTTTTAATCATAAATAATGTATCCTTCATAGGTAGATAAATGTCTTGATTTGGTAAAAATTGTATACATTTATGTATTGACGTAATTAATACAAATTAATCAAAATTTAGATTGTAAAACTTATAAAGTCTAAACGTTCCATTTGATCCTCGCATCGACTAGTGTTGACAAATTCTTGACAAAATAAATTTTTCATGGTGGAACGAAAAGAACGTATTATATATATATATTTTTTTCTTGTTTTATATATATATACAGGGATCGACGAAAGAATGGCGGAGATCCTTTTAACGAGTCACGCTTCAGAGGATATATCGAGACGACGAGTTCGTTGTCTCTTCGTAGCGCCAGAAAGTTAGGCCACTTTCCTTCGACGCGCGGAGGAGAAATTGGCCGTTTGGCGGACATAAAGAAGAAAGCCACCCCCCTTCGCCTT
This sequence comes from Trachymyrmex septentrionalis, assembly GCF_001594115.1. Classification (NCBI taxonomy): domain Eukaryota; kingdom Metazoa; phylum Arthropoda; class Insecta; order Hymenoptera; family Formicidae; genus Trachymyrmex; species Trachymyrmex septentrionalis. The sequence goes on from NW_017304543.1 coordinate 1,902,093, forward strand.
CCAGTGCACCCTTCATCACCTTACTATTCGTCCGCCCCTCACGGCCCAAAACCGCGGACGGTTATAAAGCATTCTTCCAGTTTATTAGACGGAGACTCGCGGGCCTCTCTTTATATTAAGCATGTGCATTATTAATGCGCCGGTATAACCGTAAAATGCTGATGAAAAAAAGTTGCTGAGCCCCGCGGGTGTTTCTTCTGCGGCAAAAGGCGAAAGAAGGAATGAGCTCCTCCAAGATTGTTATACCGCAACTTGACTGACTGACTCTTCGACTCGTTGCGTCGTGCAAGATTCGAGCATGAGAATAAATAGAAAGAAATACGTACCATGTAAATACAATCATAAACAATTTTAGGATAATAAATTGTATTACAAATCAAAACTCTGATAATGTTAGATGCAAAGAGCCCGCTCTTTCGAAACGCAAATAAAAACTGTGTCCAACAATATCTTCAGCTTTAGCAATCGAAAATAGAGCATCATGTTTAGTGACGATCGATTCGTACGTTTTTCTGCTTCAGAGTTAGAGCTATCTCACGCGATAAGACAGCGTGGCAATCTGGCGCAGCGCAGGAGTTACACGCACCAGGGATTTCCATGGAAATCGATGACACCCTCGACAACGTAACTTTGGACGGGAGAGAATCGCCGAATAGGATGCCCGTAACTTATCCAGATAAGGGGTTGTAAAACGATAGCTGTAGCTATCTGCCAATACGGTCTACTCTCCCCCTTCTCGCGAGAGGGAGGGCCTGCATCCAGGTTGCGGGTAGATATAGGAAGCAATTTCCCAGAAATTGATGCCATTTGAATATCGCCTGCACCACGACACACGCTTTCAAGACGATGCCGTTCGTAAAGGCGTTTACACGATTGTCGGAGATCTCTATCCATCCGTGCGCCGCTTCCTCGGCAAATACTACCGAGACACATTGGTATTATATGTTTCGTGGATCGTATATCCCATTGCGGACTGCGCGAGCAGTACTTGATGAGGAGATGGCGCGGAGATGATTAAAGTAAAGTGTCTGTTTCCCGATATTTGTTTTCTTGCCGATTGTAAGACAACTCCGGGAGGTAAGATTAAAATAGGGCAAGTTCTTCCGAT
>NW_017304543.1:1903300-1925192 GCF_001594115.1 Trachymyrmex septentrionalis
TCGATATTTGTTTTCTTGCCGATTGTACATATAAGACAACTCCGGGAGGTAAGATTAAAATAGGGCAAGTTCTTCCGATGTCTATTATTTCTGTCAATTTCATGAATTATTTCATTATTCAAACGTTATACGTAAAATTAAATAGCTTGTATTTATAGAAAACCATTTTTATACGCGTTATTTATAAATGATATAATAATAATACTTTATTGAATGTAAACATTAAAGAGATACATCGAACAATTCATATGTAAATATAAGTATACAAGAATTCTTTGCAGACCAAGCAATCTGAAGATGAAACTTCCGCTAAATACTGATTTTACTTTTAATCTTAGTATTATATTTAACATGACGTGATTAATAACTCATTAATGCAAGCGGTAAGAAAATATTACAAATATTCGCCACATAAATTACATATATAATAGTTAGAAAATGTTGTGAAGAGTAAGAAGTAATAAATGCAAATATTAGATCATGATATAATTCTACTTATATTAGAAATAAACGTCAATAATAATGTTCGAATTTTTTCATGAATTTCACGTGAATGATAAAATTATTTCATAACCTCTCATCGAACGTCGGATCATCATTAAATTATTCGGCAAAATACTTCCGGATAGCTTTAATCGGGGCACACTTTTATCCTTGTGATTATATTTGGTGACTTCCAGATACGTGCCGGGGTTACGTCACGTTGGTGTTACCAAAGTCTTGTTTATCAGGTGCGTTGCTACAGTCGAAGTATACACACAGACATGTACTTGCTGCCCGTCAATGGTGCTTCTTAGCTTATGCATAAAGCCCCTTTCGCCCATCACCCTCACGCCCCGCCGGTCCCGGTCTATTCGCATCCACCTCCCGCAACCTCCTCATCTTTCACAATTTCATCCCCGGCGTTTCATCGAGGCTTCAACCCCTTCTTCGACCGGTAGTAGCAGATCGGGGGTGTCTTGCTCGCTCGCTCGCGAGTATTTCCGCAGGATGTATCGCAAAATCTATAGCGGTCTGAGGGGCGGAACGAGGAGGTAGAGGATGAGGAGTGAGCGACGGTGGCGGAGGCCAGGGTGGTTTTCGAGAAGGGTGAGCCCCGTCACATTTCACTACAGACTAATAACTTCTGAATATTCATTTCGTGTTTCTCCTTGCCTGCTTGCGAACCCGTAAGCAAGGCTAATGCGACACTCACAACGGAATCCGTGATGCTCTTGAAAATATGCCGAGAACAATAATTAAATTCTGGTAATCAGGATCGCCTTGTCAATCGCGAAGCGGATAAAAATCGTGATGACGTAAATTAGGAAGTGTATGTTTTAATTAATCAAATATTTGGACCGTTCAAGGAAACAATCGGCACGTTCGATTCTGTGTGAGATGCGTTTAAGGAGTATGTACTCTCCTTCGTCGAAGCGAGAAAAACAGAGTAGCTTGGAGGCGAGGGAAAAGCGAGAGACGGTCGTCATGGCAACTATGAATTAAGTAATCAATGAATTATTATTGACATTGATGTCTTCGCCCTGCGCCTCCTCCCTCTCTACTTCTCGCGATACTTCAAGACTCATAAAGCAGGTTGCCCTGTGCGTTCCTGATTAATACACCGGTAGTATATCTCACTGGATTTCAGGATAAAGTGATGGAAGGTCTGAAGCGAAAACGAAACGAAGCAAGTATAGATCGTTCGTGGATAGAAAATGATCTGTGGCGGATTTTCCGTGTGAACATAATTTTTCTGTTCTTTATATTTACATTCAATACAAGCGACTAAAATGAATGGCTATACATTTCATTCGTGGTTTACATGCAATTAATAAATAACTGGAAGCTTCACGTTAAAAAATTATATTGATCCTCTCAAGCTTAACAGATTCTTGTTGCTTTTCATGTAATGCTACGTTGAACTCTTCTTATCCTTCTGTCTTGAAATTCTATTGAATTTCAAGTACATATTAGAAAAAAATTATTGAAGAGAAATATTAATGAAGACAGTAATAAATCAAAGAATTGCACGGTTGCCAATTTGATTTAACTTACAGAATATCTTTTTTTACGTGGCCTTCAATAATTGTCCAACTTATCTGTCTTCTCTTTCTCTATTATATCACTAAGGTCCCGATATTTGTAATTCGGAATAGTGCTCGCAGAAAATGCGGTAGGATATACTTCGTATCGCGAAGGGAAACCAAAGAAAAGGCAGCCGGAAAGAGGAGAGGAGGGCGAGAAAGGCGCATAGCGGAATGTTCCGAGCCAATAGAAGAGACTTCGCGCCAGCTTCAATTCCACGATCTTCGCGACAAATTAGCACAGACGAATTTCCGGCGTCCCCTTACACCGCGTCTTCTCGCAGAATTTCTCTCGTGTCAAGCGTTTTTCCGTCCTCTTCGATCAAGTTGATTGGCAAACGCGATTATTTCCTCACACGAATTTTTCTCTCGAAAATTAATTGTTACTTTCTTATCGATTAACACTGTTAGTGAATAATATTTCAAATCACAATCCAATTAATCCTTAATTTCTCGTGTAACATTCTTTTCGATACGCAAATCGTAAAGGGCTTTTTCGTATGTAGGGAAAAGTGACGGAGGGAAGAACACGATGTAAACAGAAGTGGTGGAAAAACGAATGTGCGAGATTTCGCAACGCAAAACTTCGAATAACACCGCGCAGGGCAAATGAACGAGAAGCGGTGAGCGTGAAAGGCACTACATCTCCGCGAGCATCCGGCATGCCGTTGTAAAAATGACTTTGCGTTGTGGATTAGGATGGAGGGATCGCAATGGCTTTTACGCGCTAAGATCAGAAAACAGCGGGGAAGAGGAAGAGAGACAGAGAGAGAGAGAGAGAGAGAGAGAGAGAGAAAGTGGCTATAAAAAAAAAGCAGGAGAGGGCGAATTAAAATTTCACAACGACAACTGACAATCGTGAAATCCCATCCCTTACCTCTACCCCTTATCAACCCCCCCCCCCCTCTCCCCCCCGCGACAGTAGACGGTCCGGCGTTACCGACCCTCCATTGTCTCCGACAAAACAAAACTCCCCTACCCTCCCCTATTTCCCACCCCCGGTTAGGAAACGTGCGATAATAAATATAGAGAAAATGAAAAATTATTAAAAACTTCCTTTTTAACCTTGGTAATCCTCGTCGCCCCTAGAGATGCCGCATTAAAAACTCGGCGTTCGCCCGCCCCAACCCCCGCGGCTCCTTCCCTCCGTCTCCGCTTGCTCTTTCTACGCCCTCGTCCACCCCGGACTTCGTGGTCCTCGGGGTTGGGCGTCCGGACACGCGAATTATTTATACGCAGGAGTCTCTCTGACGACATTACCACAGTGTTAGCATTAAATCATAATGTACGACCCGTTACGAGCCGCTGTGATTCGGCCTTGCGCACGCCCTCGTGTCAACGAGTGCTCTTCGCTCGCGCTCGCGTGCCTCTTGTTTTTGCACTTTTAAAGAGCGCAAATAATTATTCCCTGAGAAGGTAAAATACCCGTTGGTGTTCACGCACGCGTGAAAAATCGACGATCATTTTTCGCTGAATAGATTGTTGATTGGCAACACACGTCATTTTTATTCTGTTCGTATGGAGATGTAAAAGTAACGTTTTAAAAGAAAATAAGTTTACATTACAAAATATAACTTTTTACAAGTAATTAATTGTGTGATTACACGATAATTAAATTAATAAAAATTGACATTTTTTTTTTTTTGATAATATGTAAACGAACGATTTGTGTTATCGAGAAGATAACACGAATGCTTGAGTATTACTTGGCTAGGTAGATAGCTTTTTACCTTTACGTTGATCTACGAGTAATCACGCGGGATGGCACAAAACAAGGAAACTGCGTCGTATAATAAACCTATATTAATCTCATAGAGGAAAAAGATAAAGCGATATTATCGAGCGAATCCGCCGTTCGAACGTCGAGTCGCCTCCCTGCGTCGTAACTTTTTCATGAATAATCCCCGGACTAATTTGAATAAATTATAACCGACGGCGTTTGACGGGGCCCCGAATTCTCGGCGACGCTATTGATAGCCGTGAAAACGGAAGGGGGAAGTCCTCCTGCTGTGGACGTGCTAAAGTAGAAGGATCTCTGCGGCTTCCATTAATTCCTTTGTCTCGCAATCCTGTCACGGCCTCCGGGGCCGATTTTCAAGAACCTTTTTCCGCAAAGTCCATTAAAATATCAATTAAAACGGCCGTGTCCATCTCGCCTTTTCGCAAGACCGAGCCTTTATTTTCCGACGGTTACATCGAATCGATCTGTATAATCGTATACGCGATCAAACTCAGCTCATTGTTAAGTCAAGCAGTTCCATTGTCTCGAGAGAGACACAAAAGAGAAATCTTATTCAGATGATGGTAAAAAAAAATATGTTTTAAATTTTATTTTCATTTTCAAGTAATAAATATACGTAATAGTCCGTAATTTTTTGGAAATCAAATAATTACCTTTTCATCTGGACTTGATTGGTTCTTCACGAATTCGTGTTAAATCCAATTTAATTACCGAAACCGGTGAGGCGTATAACGCGGGCAATTACCGCAGAAGAGCATCGACACGCGGACACCGGATATGTTTCGCAACAATAATGCTGTCAGAGTCAAGCCGCGCGATCGTGAATGCGCGCATTCATCCGGCTCGATAATCCAACTTGAAAGGTATACGTCGGGGGCTTTTTCTACTTACTACAACGGCGCTCAGAAGCACGTACGTAACGAACAAACGTTTCCGGAATACCTGTTACCTAGGGCGCTGGAAAAAATATGGGAAACCCCATCTTTAGAGAACGAGTGAGGGAGGTAGCGGCGTCGGAGAGAGGGAGTCGGTTTACCCCACGTAGAAGGCGCGCACAGATTGTATATGTGTGTACATGGTGTGTACGTGTGTGTATATGTGTGCCCCGGTACTCACACGAATGTGGACGCGCACTCGCATGCGAGCGAGCGCAAGGGTTGAATTTTAATTATTTTCTCTTTGGTAGGTATAATATTTCAATGCTCGGCGGAGCCTGGCCGACCGGGCTCGCCTCTCGCCGCCATCTCTGTCAAGTAATGTTATTATAATTATACGCGTGTGCGCTTGGTCGGTCATTTCTTGTGCCCGTCCATCCCCCGACCACCCCCATCGCTCCACACACGGCGCATCCTCTGTCCGTCTTTCTCCTCTTTCTCGCCGTCTCCACCTCGCCACCCTCTCGCGAGCGCTCTCTTTTCGCTCTCGCCTCTCGTAGCCCGGGTATTGTGCAATTAAAATGTCGTAATTGTCCGCCGGAATTCATCTTGAAATTCGTGCCTAACCAGTCGGCACACCACATTGACATTCATTCTCCTCGAGCGCGTACATTGTGCTCGAGTAATATACACAAGATAGGTGAAATTCAAGGTAATCTTTTAAATATTTATAATGCGGAAAAAATTTGTTAATTCCTTACGCAGGTTTGAAGGAATTTATCTGAATTTTATTCAGGAACAAAGGAAGTTTGTGCGTAATTATTTTGCAAATGTGAGAAATAACATTGTAGAGCCATGTTTGCCACGTTCAATGTAAAGGTAATGTTTCATGCTGTAAGTCAGATCCGTCTGAATTTTTACACACGAGTAAAATGCTTCTCTTCTCCGTTATCTCACTAAGTAAAAAAGAGAAGAAAAAAGGATTAAGATGAAAAGGGAAAGAATATACTGAAACTCATCGTAGTAACTTTATTATGTCCGATCGATTAGTTATCATTGAGATGAAACATGGTGATGTAAATTTTCGACCGAACTCTTGTCAGTTCTATAAATATGTAAAGTTGTTTTAAATAAATCCAATATTTTCAAATAGTGATACAATGTAGGACAATGTCATCAAAAATAACAATACGTTATCATTATATATATTAATTTAAAAGACATAAACTCTATATTTAGTAATTATTATAATAACTACAAAGATTTTATTACAAATTTATTTGCGAGCAGTAAAATCCACATAGAAAGCAAAAAAATAACGAATTAGGAGCTTCGCGATCACTAAGCTACGGCACTACTGTACGTGCATCATTATGTACATGGACACAAAAGAAATCCCTCATTTAATTTTATTTACATATTTAATTCCTCCTGGTAAAGATTTCAGTGGAAAAATCCATAAAAAGACGTAAAAGCAAAGATGTAATTAATTTTGAATACTCTGTGAAAGTAATACAAAATGTAACTCGTGATATGAGATAAACATCTCGTATATCCACGCGTTGTCTCAAAAGAATATATCGCGGCCGCGGTCGATGCTCGCGGTGGACAGAAGGCGAGTCGTAGTCGTCGTCGTCGTCGTCGTCGTCGTCGTCGTCGTCGACGGTGGGATAAAGCCGGACGGCGTATGTATGCGATCACCTGAAATTCAGAATTGCAAATTCTTTAATTCACGGGACGCGATGGCGATGGCGATGGCGACGACGACGGCGGCTGCAGCGACGGCGGTCGCCAACGTAGGTCCTCCGCTCTCGGCGGCAGGAAAATACCTTCGCCTGACCTATACAAACATCGCGGGAGACGAGGGATGTGTATTCAAAAATTTACATAGGTACATTCTGATTAAAGTGTCCTAGAAAGCAAATCTAATACAGCAGCGCGCGAGTGCGCCAGAAGCTCCTTCCTCCCTCATCTCTCTCCGTCGCTTTTTCCATCATGCTGGATGAGCCTTTTCGGAGTGCGAGTAACGTGGAATTGTGTGGAATGGATTATTACGTATCCTTCGAAAAGTTTCCGCCGGACCGGAGAATATCGGGACTGAAGGGAGGGATGAAAGGACTGGATGTATCTCGCTGCCGTGTCCAGTATATCATGATAATCGTGGGATTTATTACTCGTTACCGAGGTTTATTATCGCGGTAACGCACTAGGGTGAACGTGACGAGAAACGTAGGAAACAAATAAAAATCACAGAGCGAGAAGGAGGACACTCAAAAAAGAGGGGATAGTCGCAGCATAGGGAAACGCCATAATAAATTTCTACGATTGAATTAATGATGGCAAATTCGGACCACGGGCACGGTCGAAGCGACAAAGAAAAAGAGGGGGTTTGCGCTAATATTAGAAAAGAAATCATATTTCAATGATAAATAAGTAGAACGCGTCTTGCGCCCCGCCAAGATACCGACAAAGCGAAAGCTGTACATTCCGCGCTCGGCGATTGGATTTGCCAATTAATCACCAGCGGAGCACCGCGGCGGCACGGATGAAAGAATAACGATGCGGAAACGAAACGAAATTTAAATATTCTCGCGTTGTTCGCGAAGAGAAGACCGAGGGGTAGGAAAGGACGACGCGTATCGCGCGCGGGCATTCCTCTGCACCCCTCAGCGCGGCGGGGTGGCGAAGGGACGGGCGAGTACGGCATAATTGCAAAATTGCATTAGCTTTGTGTTCTTCCGCCGTTCGCCCCAGACGTAAGAGATACACGCATGTGTGGTGTGTGGCAACGGACGATTTATACGAATTTCTCTCATTTTCTTTTTCTTTTTCCGTTCAACGTCCCCAATCCGCCGCATGTACGTCGCTAAGTGACGCCTTGCCGGGTTAACGAGGCAATACGAGAATCGTGTATTATAGTTGGTGTTCGGTTCGATCATCGAATTACCATCTAAAAAGAAAGCACGCCGAATTTATTTTCAAGCGATACGTTTCTAAGCTTTAGCATGCTCACCTTACACACAGTTTCTCCGGCGCAATGGTTTCTCTCGCGTTTAATTTTCCCCTCACAACCGTTGACGTTTGTTCGATCTTATCGTGGAAGTATCGCGAATCCCTTCGTCTGATTTGTGCGAGTCGATAGCATCTACGAGAGCATCGAATCTTCCGTTTGAGGTTCGATACGAACGAAGGATCCGAGGGTCGCACGGAGCAGTGGATGCAGAGAGAAGCTCGTCGTCTGCTCGGCGTCCGTTATTTGCACGGTTTCGAGCACAAATTCCTCCCACACTCCTTACGCGCCCTTAAACCAGCTCGCCATTTCCCCAGCTCGTTTCGTTTCTCCGGCGACAAATAAGCAACAGAACGAACCGCGGCCCTATCTCGCGTCGGCAACGATTGCTCGAGAAACACGCCAGATTCTTGATTCCGAGCTGCTTCTCGACTGAAATTTATCTTCTTCGACCCCTACCTCGCGCCAGACACCCTACTAGAATGTCGCTTCAAATTCGGATCGGATCCTTATCTCCGCCCGTCGGATACATTTTAATCGGAATTGTAGGGACATCCTTGCGCGACATCCACATTTGAATACTAAACATATTAATAACTTCTTGACAAGACCAAATTCTATTTTTACCAGGTTATAAAGGTATAAGTATCAATAAAAATTAATAGCCTATTGCTGATTATTAATGTAATAATCTACAAGGTATTTTATATTTTTGGAAATATAAAAAAATAATTTTATTCTTTTCATTCGTTGTAAGGGTAAAATGTTGTTAAATATAATTCATTGTTAAATTAAAAAGCGAGAATTCTCGATAAAAATTTCAGGAAGGACGTTGGCTGTTTAAATTTCTAAAATAGCGATAAGTATCGAAGAAATTTCCACACCAATAAATATCAATATCTCGTTAAAAAGCTGGGAAACGTGATATTGTCTATTTATACGTGAAACGTCTTCTTCACGAAGAAGAGACGCAAGCCTTGACACCGATAATACGTCCGTTTGTATTCATCCAGTTATCGACGCGAAGGGTCTGCCGGCGGCAGAGGCTCGACAAGGTATTGTAATACCGCAAGGTTTTATGGGAAAACCTGGGGGCGTCGTCAAGCCCAGCGAGGGATGGAAGACGCGGGCGGGGAGTAAAATTGAAAATGAGCATAAAAAGCATAAAAAGCGAGGCGCAGGGCAGATTGCCGTGGAACATTCTTCGGCAAAGGGGCAATTCATTTTCGTATGCTATATCAATTTCTTGCTTCGCCTCCTCGCCTCGGCCGTCTCTCCTCGTTCTCCTCGTCGACGTCCCTACGTTCACAGCCACCAACCTCCAATCTATACGCGTTTCATCCCTTAAAACCGTTAACTCCGCCAGACATCAAGGGGAATGCGAATTAGCCCCGGCCGTCTTATCTGCGCCGATAAAAATGACGATGAAAAAGACGGGCACGGTTAGCTCTGTCGTACTTCGGTCTCGCCGATCCTCGCCGCCCTTTCCCCGTCTTACCAATCGAGAGCTACCTTAATGGAAGTTATACCTTAATCGATCCTTTCGTCGTTTAAAAGTTTCACGTCCGAAATACCGGGCGCGCGGTGTTTACGGTGGGCGTAGTTAACGACGCTTGCACAAGTAACGACTTGCCGGGACGAAGGAATTAAGATTTACACGGGATAATTAAGGATTAAGTAGAACCCCGTCGCGCGCGTTCGACGCATTTTCGTAGGGTACGCTGGGTAATACGTGCGTGGAATAAGTCGCACTGTTGGTTTGATAAATAGGTGAGACACGGTCTGTAGACGAATGCGACGTATATAGGGGCGCAAGTTTCTTTTGAAAAATATTTTTACAACTTTTACGGATTATATGGATTTTCTCTCTTTTAGTTCTTCTCTCCATCGTCGAAATCGTCTGAATATTTCGCTATGGAAATACGTTAGCTTAGAAAAATTCTCATCACACAGATCTCGCTTGGATTATCAATGATTTTTTTTTTTTTTTTTTTTTTTTTTTTTTTTTTTATATTTGTACATCATTTAAATCACGATATTGCAGGTGAAAATATAAGAGCAAAAATAACTGTCTCACGAATCTCGTGTACAGCATCTATTATACTCGCGCGCACGAACCCTCGCACACGTACGAGCATTTTCCGAAGCGCGGAAGCAAAGGGTTGAAGGAGGAGGGCTCGAGCTACGATCGATCATGCATTATAGACTGGAAGCTGACACCTGGTGATAGATCGTGGTAATTAAATAACTCGTTGCGATCAGGCCGGGCTCGAGATTCGGTCGAGAGTCGATGGAGGAAGAAGAGGGTGGAGGATCGGCGGCAGCACGGTCTACCAGCATATGCGCGCCGTCCCCTGGACGGGATGTAATTGACAAGGCAATTGATAATCGCCGTCGGGTTGACAGTATCTCCGAGAATTAGCGTTACGCGAGCGTCAGGGCTCCCCCCCCAAATTGGCGCACAAATTACCAAGACGGTCGACAATGCAGGACTTCGCTGGCGATCGCATATGGGTTGTTGGAACCGTTTTATTGTAAGATAAATTTTGCTATACCGATAGATCTGCATCACGCAATGTTTTAAGTGATCTCGATAATTCGAAAAATAGTTGCCAACTAATTATATAGAAAAAAACAATCATTTAATACATATGTTTGATCATTTTCAAACAAGGTAATTAATTATAACAAATAAAAACTTGTTAATCGTAAATGATAGATTTTTATAAATAAGGTTTATATAAATAAAATAGATAGATTTTTATAAATGAGATTTATATAAATGATACATATTGGAAGAGGAAAATAGAATAATAATTACGTATAAATTTTGATAAATATGCGCGCGTATGCATAATTTGTAACTTTACAGAGAGCTTAACGTATTATTCATCCGAAACCAATGGTCAGTCGACCTTATCAGAAAATCGAGAGTCGAGGTTGGCGAGGCAGCTACGACCTAATTAATAATCGCGACTCGGCTCCACTCGACCTTAGGGCGAGTCGACTCGCGGTCCAGCGGCGTTTAATTATTTCGACGTGAAATATGTATAGCGGGTGGTCCGCAGAAAGAGGGAGAGAGAGGGAGAGAGTTGGTCGAAGCTGCGAAGCGACTGGGTAACCTTATTCGCCATTGTCGAGCCGAGGAACAGGGTAGGAAGGGTTTTACTCGTCGGGGGTGGAAGCGAGATACGGGGCTGGCCGAGCCGGCAAAAAAACACTGCCTTCTGTTTAATTTCATTTTTAACTTGAGGCTATATTTAATTAAGAAATATCACAAAACTCGGCGTGCATATATATATATATATATATACATATATATATATATATATGCAAGATGGCCGACAATGGGTTAACCCGCCACCCATCGACTTGTCGCAGCACAGAGGAACGACAAAGGCGATTGCAGCGCAGAACGAGTGTAAATTAAAAAAGCCACGGCCAATTTGCGCAGGACGATCTCACGCTTCGAGAAGAAAGAGAGAAGAAAAGCACAGCGGGGAAAGTCAAAGGGAAGGAAAAAGGTTGGAAAGAAAGTTGCCATAGCAGAGTTGTAAGGGGAGGCTTCCACCTTGCGCTTCGGCATCGGCGAATGTTGCGAGAACGCGTTGCTTCACGTGTGCATTATCGGGTTAATTTGTATGTAACTTTAATTCGGTTCTTATCACTTTGAAGCAAGCTTGCACAGTAGCCTTTGCGTTCACGAAATAATTATTTGTCGGCACAAAGTATTCAGATTTTTTCGTGCGGTAATGTTGCTGCATATATAATGATATAATAATATAATGAGTATAACACATAATTAAATACTTTCTAGCATAAAAAGAATGTAATTCTGCCAACGATCGATCAAATTGTCATCACGTGAGTACATGACATCGCACGCATACGTATACACCTTTTGCATGATCTAAGAATTATATCCGCCATTTAACAATTACAAGTACTCCTTGTTTAAAGTCGAACAAGTACAAGTATGCTTTGCCAAATGTAAATTCAAAATACATCTTTCCTTTCACGATGCACCAGGCTTTTTTCTCGGTTCACCCCTTTTTCGCGCAACAATGCATGGATTTGTATGTGCTTCCCCTGAAATGGCCTCGAGGCTGATTATATACTCGTATTTATTCATATACGATGGCTAAGTAAATTTTTGGTTCTTCTGACGTCTATCGCGGATGATCTCTCAAATTGCTCGGTAATGGCGGTCTCGACATTCATCAGAGTGATTACCGGGATCGGAACAGAACAACTAAGAAACAAACCGACAACGCCAAACAGCGAGAGTTTGTAATTTCTGTTCGGTGACGCGAGATCACCGCTGGCTTTGACTCAAACGAGTAATTTTGCCTATTAACGTCCTAATTACCAATATATCATTGTATTGCGAGTGCTGTCGAGAGATAGTTTCAAGTCATCAGCGAAACTTACGTGCCCGATTCAACTAACGTGACTTTATAGAATTATGAGAGAAAAAAAACGAATCTCGCTAGCTTAGTAAAAAAACTGCTTTGATAAAAAGTTAGCACATATTTATTGTTTCCCGATAAACAAATACGATATACTGTATGTATACAATATACAATATACTATGAAAGGCAAATGTCGTTTATTACGTTTGAATGAGTAAGAAAGATCTCGACAACTCGCAATCGTACTCCCTCCGCAGCCACGAAGTGCAGCGAAACAACCCGCACGACATTATTACGTTTCGCGCTCTCGCATCGACCAAATCTTAATTATTTGCAATTTTACGGACGGCAGAACGTAATTATAATACGAGCAAAGGACCATATCGCCGTAGGGTCGCGTGGTTGGTGGCGCAGTTACCTACCCCCTGACCTCCATCCGCCCGCCGGCCGCCCTTTTCTCCTCTCTCTCTCTCTCTCTCTCTCCCCCCGCCTCTCTCTCTCTCTCTCTCTCTCTCTCTCTCTCTCTCTCTCTGGCGTGCGTTTTCACCCTTCTCTCTTACTTCCCGTATTCCCCTCCCTCCTCTCTCTCACTCACTCACTCACTCAGTCACTCACTCACTCACTCACTCTATCACTCCCTTATTCTCTCTCTCATTCTCTCTCTCCTCCCGTTCCTCAACGACTCTCCTCAGAATCAGCGCGGCGGTGCACTCGCCGTGAGCATTTCATCAGAAGCGCCGTTGAGTTCCACAGACCACTTAACTCATAAATGAGGGATTATTTCATCGTGTAATCGCGTATGGACCAAAAAGCATTACAATTAACGCTAACCAACTACGCGGCGACGCCATGCACCCGCGGCACCGCGACGTCAAATAGAAACACGCCACGGTACTGCTGCGCGTCGCGTTGCCTTTGGATATTATTTTGAATTTATTGCGACGAAAGCTTCGGTTACATCGTCGCGTAGAGCGCTCAGGATTTTGAAGATGACGCTTTGTTCATGCGATTAGCAACAAACTTCTGCAAATGCGTGTATTTAACGCTCCTTTATTCAATTATAACTCCTTTGTGCTAAACTTAATAAATTTCAATTAATAAATTAATTAATATTTTTGACTTTTTTTATCTTGAATTAAGGCATGTATATAAATTATGAGTTTTGATAAAAATTTTTACAGCATTTGTTGATGCAGGAATTAATTTCAAATATCATAATATATTCTCAGTAAAATCTATTATTAAGGCGAAGAAATGTATATACGGGACAAGTTCTATTCAGATAAGGATTCGCACGTGGTTCGCCATAACGCAATCATCGCGATTCTCCAATTTCGCATACGGCATTACGACGATGCGAAGCGAGGTAAATCGGGCGATCTAAATCAATCGTACGGCCGATTAGGCTCCTTTCCAAAACAAGATGGCAGGAAGACGCGAGATTTATCGCCCCGCGCGGTCTTTGACGGCGGAAGCGACGAGCCGACGATTCTCTACCTTCCTTCGCACGTGATCGATCCGCTCTTTTCCACCCTCGAAGCAATAATCCTGACTGGAGTTAATATATATCGCGAGAGACGGAGGGAGAAGGGGGCAAGTCAGAATGGTGATCGGGGGAGGGTAGAGAAAGGGGTGGGAAGGGGGGGGGGGTAGGCAGAGGAAGAAAGAGCCACGCCAATACATCACTCCGTCGGCCGTTCGGCGCGGCAGACCCGCCAAAATAGCAATTACCCCCGCGGAATCAAATGAAATAAAATTGCATTATCTGGCATGCCATGGCGCGATCAATCATACACCCTTTAGTCGGCCCTCGCCGAGGCGGGCACCTTCTACCTCCGTCCTACGTCCTCCGCCACCGCCCGCCGGTCGGTCGTTCTTTCAGGATACCTGTCTATACCTGTGTATGTGGTGCGTACGTGTATTACAGATCCCGCTGCCTGTGCCCGAAGAAAGTGCCGACGAAGACGAAGAGGATTCCATTTGGCGCGACTTGCGCGATCGGTCATTGGCTGACGCGAAGAAAAGTCGTCCCTTGAATCCTTCGTCGAAGATGGAGGTTGCGGACAAAGCTGAGCGACGCACTGTCGCACCAGTGAGATTAATTGCTCGACGCGTACTTATCTAGTTCTCCATATTTTTTATTAGTTATTAATCTAATATTTTTATTCAATCACTGTGACACATAAATTAATAATTAAACGAACTTTAATTTAAAAATATATGAAATAAAAAAACATACAATTCCCATCATCATCGAGTCATTTATCGTCTCAGATATTATTATTATTATATTAAAAATATGATGATGATAATAAAAATCAGACTAATCCTGTGTGTGGAATATTAATTTCTCTCTCTATTATCATATCTATTATCGACGGCGAAGTACGAATTTGATAAGCGGTCCCTGTTCCTTTCATTCCTACCTGAATGTCGGAGAGATACACAAAAGCGCACACAAGCAAGGCTTTTATACCGAACTACGTGATAAGTTGGTACCGCCTCGGTAGGCAGTGGCATGATTATTACTATTGCTATTATTGTTGCGGTTACATCGACCGCGATCACTCAAACTCGTTAAAACTTTTAGCATTAGTACCTACTTCGGCCCGCATTCCACCCTCCTTCGTGCACTTTTCGCCCACCTTTCCACCCTGGGCTGCACCCTCGTCGCATAATACGTACACACACACGTGTATGTACGGGTGTGATAACACACGCACAGTTACTTGTGGCGAGAACTTCTTTCGCGATTCCGCGCTCCGTGAAATTCAGAGTACGACTGAATCGTCGAATAGTTTTGCACGTAAAAAATATAGCGCTTCGCCATGAAAGATCATCGTTATACGTATATTATAATAATTAATACTAATCATTTTGCAACTGGAAATAACTTAAGAAGATAACGAAAGCCGTCGTGAAAAATTCCAATAATAAAGTATATAATAAAAAAATATCTTTTTTAAAAAAACATTTCAGAAAAATTGTAAGTCATTTAAAATTAGTTCTGAACTTTCTCTTCCGGACCAAATTAAATTAATAAATTTTTGCTCGATTATTTTTATCGGTAGCGAGTTCGCTTTATTATTTGCATCGTTCGATTGGCGCATAACCATCGCGTTTTTCTCGGAAATTCCACCTGGATTCAGCGCCACTATAATTCCAGGCTGCGGCACAGATATATTGGACGTACGTCCAATTCTTTTTCACTTCCTCTCGAAAAACGGTGCTCGTAAACACCATGAAGGCTGCGACGGTGGCATGAGGTATGAGGCTGGCGTGCGGACGTTAGAAAGTATCTAGGAATACGGAATTAATCGCCCCTTTCTCCATCCATTGCGCTCGTATACCTATGTGCATAATACGCACACGGTGTTACCAATGTGGAGATATCCGCAGGTGGAGTGGTAGCCGCCGGCTTGGAGAAAGGAATGGCGATATAAAAATAGATATGACCGGGAGAGGGGAAGCGAAAAAAGGGGGAGTAAGGGTGGTTCGAGTAAAAAGGCGGAAAGTACAGGGACGGAGGATAGAGAAAGACAGAAAGACAAAAGGATGGCGGTGAGAAGGGGGTGAGCGGCAAAAGGGAGAAGGCGCGGAATGTATGGAGATTCGGAGTCATGCGATTCAACTATAAAACTCGGCGAGTTTTGCAGCTGGCGAGGCGTCGTACCCCTCACTCTCGCCCCTTCCTTCGCTACTCCCCCCCCTCCCCCCACCCCCGACGCCACCCCGCGCCTCTCGCTCCCTTTCCTTTCCGCCGTTCCGCGGTTATTTACGGTTTGATTCGCCTTATCTTCCCAGCCACCCCCAACTCCGTCGTCCTTTCTCTCGTATTCCTCGCCTCGGCCCCGAAAACTACCTCTCCTTTCCACCCCTTTCGTCCCGTAAAAGATAGTCGAATCGCGCGGCCACGGACTCCCGCATCGTGCTTGTTGTTAGCGGTGGCCATTTCCGGTATAGCCTCGATATTTTACCAATCCAACTCGCGAAACACGAAGAATCTTTCTTTCCTTTCATTGTGAAAGATGAAATTTATGGACAATTTAAGTTCAAGTATATATTTATTATATAGATTTTAAAACAATTCATAAAAAGATAACTTTAAATAACAAATTAAAATTGTACGCACTCTCGAAAATATTAAAAATTAAAAAATAGTGAGGAACGGGCTAATGAGAGTAAAACGCTGTAAACGTTGCGCAAATTTTATGTGTATGTCTTCAATTTATTTGGACGTTTAGATGTTCGAGTCATTTTTAGCAACAATCCATGAAAATTACAAATTTGCGTTGAATCCTTAGCGAGAGGACCCTACTAGTCATCACATAATTATTCCAGTGGAAGGCACAATTAATCAACCATGTACAACGACAACTTATGTGTTGACTGGTAGGGTTCTTTCGCTAAGGATTCAACGCAATTTTTTAATTTTCATGGATTTTTGCTGAAGATGTCTTGAACGTGAGTCGAAATAAATAGAAGACACATATAAAATTTGCGCAACATTTACAGCTTCACTCTCATTAGCCTGTTCCTCGCTATTTTTTAATAAATTTTTAAGCTTTACATTATTTTTCCAATCTTGTAACAATTATTTAATCAACCTTAATTGCTTTTGATAAAATTAAAAGAAACATTATTATTATCATCGAGATTCATTGAAGATAAAATTAATGTTATAAATTATTAAGTATAAAAAATACGAGAAAATCGCCTCGGAAGTAACCATTTGTAACTTTAACGTACAATTTTACAGCTCGTTGACGTTCAAACAACGAATGCAAATTTCAAGCCAATTAACGAAGGCTTTTCGTCGATTTAGAATCGAAACACCGCTGTAATTCGCCAAGCCGTTCATATTCCGAGCCGTACACTGGATTACATCTCCAAAGCAAATACTTGCGCCTCGTTAAGGTAACAATATTCAAACAGGATCTGCCTTAACTGTTGCACAGCTTGTTTTGGTTTGGTCCTTCGACTTATCCGTCCTGCATTATTCTCCTCGTGGCTACCGAGGAAATGGGAATATCGAGAGTTACTCAACTTCTCATCGCATTAATTCTTCAGCAAGAAATTAAATATTTAAGTCAGAGGCAAGGTGTGACGCAGCAAGATGTGCATCGAAATTAAACAACTTTTTAAGTAACGTTTCGGTTGAATTGCAGCTTCCAATTTTAATTTATTAAATGCAGTGTTTCACATTAACCTATTTGTATCTTGCGCAATATATTCAATTTTTTTTAACGCTAAATCTTTGCTCGTATTAACGATCGTATTAAAATTGACTTATACATATTCTGATTAATATATAATTCATAATTACATTAAGTATATACATTAAGATGATAAAAGACAAATATAATCTTTTTATAGCGTGCCAAAAGTTGAACTTGTCGGTTCTAATAATTTTTATCTAACATATCTATTGGTTTCAACTGATCTATCGTATTTATCGCGACTAATTCTATATGACGACAAAGTTGAATTTCAAACAGAAAGGTCGCGAACCCTCCTATTGTAGCAACGAGCGTTAACCTGTAAATACATGCCGGCCAATGTGTATACATTCAATTACACCGAGCACATACGGATATATCCGCCGAAGGACTCGCAGCGTCTTAGGAATTCTGCCAAGCATTGAGCTTACAGGCGGATACAGTCGTCTGTGACGGTCTTCTATTCGTCTGTTTATCGTCTATTCCGACATCTGAACAAGCGAGCCTCTCCTTTCGACCGCGAGCAGTAGGAGTCGTCGTTCAGCGATCTCAAAAGCCCCTTAGTACCGTTTCTCGGCCAGTGTCCTCCTATATCCGGCGAAATATTCCTTGAGGATCAAGGGAAGGAAGGTCAGCGTCTCAATGAACCAGATAAATCGCACAACATCTATCCATCGTATACGTATTTTGATTAGTTCAGTGGCAAACGGCTTTGACGCGTTCTTGTATAACATGTACTAAATGATTAGCTCAATATCTCGAAATGCTTTACCCTAACTCAAATTATTATTAGACGGTTCCCTTTTAGAATATTGCACACACATTCTCCGTATTCTTCTTAAATATAACAGGCTTCGTTTCTATGTATTCTAAGCATCGAGAAATTAAGCGCTTCCAATAGGACATCATTACGATTAGCACACGTTAATTTATTCTGACGATACATCAAAGCAGCCATTACAATCGTCCATGGCACGACCCGCTCGTTGACTCGTTATAAGACTTCCACCGTTATCCTACCCAAGATCCACAGCTTATCGATATTCGGGATCGTCTGGCGGTCTAAGAACAAGATTTTCATGGGACGCGGTGGAAGCGAACACCGAGCTTTGGTCGTCGCGTCAAAGACGAGGACAGAAGGTAGATGAATGCGTAAGGGTAGTTGAGGAAGAGAGAGATCGAGAGATGAAGAGCTGCCGGGTACAAATGCTTTCGCTATCAGTTGGGTCTGGCAGCGAATCCTGCCTATCCATCCATACCACAATGCGGAGATATTAATTATGAGATATTACGATAAGACCCGAACAATACGCCCGTATTGAATGAGCGATCCTCCTTCTGCGATGCCATCGCGTGGAGAAACGTGTCTTACCACCCCGCCTATGGCTACGAAATCTACATCTAACGCACCTACCGATACACACGCATCTATGCTCGTGTGACTGACGAATTTCGACGTAAGTGCACATAAGACGCTGTTTACTGATTTCATAACATCGCCTGAATCAGACGTTGTCGCTGCATTGTGTTACCGACAAACTTCTCTCGCTGATGACGACTGCTACGTCCGTCTCATTACATTGTTAATTGTAACTGTCTTCGATTCTCCTCTCCCCTCCCACTCTCTCTCTCTCTCTCTCTCTCTCTCTCTCTCTCTCTCTCTCTCTCTCTCTCTCTTTCTCTCTCTCGTAATTACATTATATATAAAGATTTTTGAGTAAAATAAAAATACGTATACAATACATATAAAAATCAAAGATTGTTTGTGGAAAATATTATACTCGTATATAATTACTTCGAAAAATCTTGGAAATTAAAAATAAAATTCTTTGTGTAATATTTGAATATAATATTGTACATATAATTAGAATTATTATAATTAAATAAATATAATATTATAATAATTAAATATATGTACATAGGTTATAATAATAATAACAATTGGTTTTACTATGATGACCGAAATTCGACATTGTACATAAATTCACTGACTCTTCTGAGACATTCCGTTTTACAAAATATTCCAATTTTATTAATTATTATAATTAATTTAAAGACTTTTTATATTGTGTAGATATTTACGACTGTAATACAGACATTATATAAGATATATAAATTAATAAATACATCAATATAAAAAATCAAAATAATTTATTTTAAGATAATTAATAAATAATTAATAAAACAGTTGCGTTATATATCGTATCTTTGGTAAACAATTTTTTAATAATATCTTATAATATTTTAAAAAATCACATTTTAAATTTATGAAAATATGTGAAAAAAAAAACATTTTAAACATCAGAATATTTTCAGAAATTACGATATATAATATGTGTGTAAAAAAATCTCAGAATATTGAAGAATGTACACATATGAAGAAAATTACTCTAAAAAAGATATAATTTTTTCACTATTTCTGAAAGATTCGTATAGAAAGATCTAAGAAATTTTTCAAAAGCTATAAATTTATTAAAAATTTCTAAAAAATTCTTAAATTCTTTATAAAAATTATATGAAGAATTATAAGAAAAATTTTCATCAAAAACGCTTGTATAAAAATCTTGTTTAATTCGTAAGATCTTTACGTAATTACATAATAATTCAAAAAGAGTTATTACTCGTCCAGAAAGCTTATTTCGTTACATACTCTAGCTTACAAGAGTATAGGGTCATGATTGCTTCTACTATTAGTGTTTGATGCTTTCAAAATCTGTAACAGGATATGTATCTATTATTACAATTAAATTTATATTTGGTATAAAATAATTAAAAAAGTAATATATAGCACGGTATCATAAAATTATATTTTAATCAGCTTCATTGTTTCGACTATTGGAAAGAAACCTGAAATCTTAATGTTCAAGTATTTAAAAAATTAAATGCCCAGAGCAAATACTGTTTGAACTTAAAAATGTTTGTAACAAAAAAGATAATCAATTGAGAAGCAAGCATTGTCTTTCGTGACTAAATAATGTTACTTAACTCAATTATTCATACATTTATGAACCACATTTGTTAAATATGTAACATGTCACAATATTTAATAAATTTTTTAAATCTATCTAATAAACAAGTAATTACTAAATATATATTCTAATTTTTAGAGTAAAAAATACATATATAATATATATATATAACATAAATAACTCAAGGAAGATGAAATATTATGTCTTAATAAATCTATCTTAGATCATTTATCCATGTTAATTCTTTATGTATGTGTATAAATTCTTAAATTTATATTAATAATATACGTACGTAGGATGGCAAGTAAGCACGTGATATTTTCTGTTAAGCATTTCGTTAAATATATTAAATTTTTTATTGCAAATAATACAACTTGTCCATATATCATCTACGTTGAATGTCAAGGATTGTGTCATTTCGCTATGTATAATTTCCTTTCGTATGTCTTCTATTATTTGTGGCATTCTAATGATATGATTCTTTAAATTTGACATTCTTTGAACATTGTAGCGTTCACCACAAATACTACATTTTATTTCTTGTGTAAAATATCGCCACAGTAATGAGTCCTGTACAACATATTGGCCACCAGTATCAGTGTATTGTTCTCTTGCGTTGCCTTCTAGATCTATAAAATTATTGTTATAACATCACATCCATTATTATTAATTTTTCAAGTCGTTAAATATATATTTATATACTCATATAACACGTGGACAGATAATGTCTTAAGTGACGTATTCCGCAAGATATTTTCCTTTCGACATCGCAAATAACGCATGTTGTCTTAGTATCACATTGTACGTTGAATGTGAAATATTTCGACAATTCGCTATGTTTAATTTCTTCTCTCGTTTCTAATATTGCACGTTGATGATAGAATAACAAATGGCGCTCTAAACGTGATATGTACTGTCTGATGCAGGAACCATAACAAATATTACATATTGCAAAAGACCATGTTTTCTTTGTAAAGTATCGCCATATTGACTCATCATACAGTATGTTTTCTGCCATTCTATATTGTTAATTATTTTATGAACCCTGAAAAAATATGCTTTTTTATCCTTGTTGATTGCTAATCACAATAAATTTTATTACAATTGCACTCTTTAGACTTTCTTAACGCACCACAATATCACTTATCAATTACAGTTATGTTGCGATACTTTCGTATTCCGTATCATAGAATGTGTGCTACTAACGTGTCATACTAACAATCCATATACCTGTGCCATATAAAGAAACTCGGTAAAGGTCGAGCTTTGCTAAAACGTAAATATTTATACATTAAATCTACCTAACAGTCAACTTATATTTCTAACAATCACCATTGTAAGAATTTTATTTAAATACATATATTGCCGAATCCTGACAACACTTGACTTAGCTGTAAAGATCAGTTTAAGTTTCAGTTGTAATAGATTTTTTAATTTTTATTTGTAGACAGTACCATAGAGTAAATTATATTAATCATTATAAATAAAAATAATGTGTATTTTATATACTTAGAATTTGTATATATATACTTAGAATTATATTTAAATTTAGAATTAATAATACATTGATAACTATTGATAATAATGAATAAATTTAAAA
>NW_017304543.1:1925474-1945946 GCF_001594115.1 Trachymyrmex septentrionalis
TACACAGTATTATTAATCGCCGTGATTCAAATATTTCTAATGGCGTATATTTAATTTCATATTTATTAAGCGTAAAGATGTATAAAATAAATAAAGCAAACTATGAAATATGTTGATTAAATTTATTTTACAAATTCTATACTTGTAACTATACATTTAAGTAAATTTAATTTTTAACAACTGTAATAAGCGGTTGAAGGGTTTGATGTTTACTTGGAAGTTTGATGTAAAGATCGTACTTCAGGTTCCTTTTACGAGTTCTCGTACCATGGATTTACAACTTATCGCGAGGCGCAAAATACCTGCGATCATCCATGTGACGACCTGAAGTTTCTCAACATGATGTCATTTGTGGAAAAAGACTCCAGTTTGAATCAAATAGCCGTCTCTCAATTGTTGGCAATTTCTAATCATTACTTCACTGATTTATGTACGAATATTTTGTAATTTAATTCAATTACCTTATTTATTCTAAAATCAACAGTACTATTTCGTTTTTATACATAAATACAAATAATGCTATGACTGAAATAAAGATGCAAATGAATGAGCATTTAAATAAAGTTCTACGAGATGTTTGCTTTCACGTAGAAATACGTGCAAGTCAAACCTTATTCGACATTGTTCGTAGCCACATCCATCGAACTATTCGAACTTACTGGAGTGCTTTCGAGACATTGCTTCGCGAAATATGACTCGGAGTACAGATTCTGATGGGTTGGCCGGGGACGACAGGGGGAGGCGAAGAGAAGCTGGTCTCCCTCAAGATGGCGCCGCTTGCGAAACTTTATTAGATATTTTCTTCAATAGGATAGAAATGCAAATAACAGTTGTCAAGTAACTTCCTCCGAGAGAGTAGGAGAAATAGTGCGAGGGCGCGAGACGGGGAACGAATACGGGGAAGAAGATTGAGAGGAAGTGAGCGAAGGAAGACGCTGTCGGAGTACCAATATTGAGCCGTGGTAAAAGTCCAAGTCTCTCCCTTTCCTACTCCTCCTCTCCTGCCCCTCCCTTTTCGCCATCCGTCGTCTTTTCCGCCGCTCCCACCGCTCCTCCGACCTTCGTTCCCTCGTCAGTGAATATTGTAGAATATTGCATTTCAAGATTTCCTCCTGGGATACAGTCAGACGCATTAACCCTTTGGCAAACGAGGAGAAATTTACGAGCGAACGGGTCTTAAGGAGTCTGCGAGAGCTACGACGACGACTTTCGATCCGGCAACGAACTGCAGGTCATTCGCGTTCATTTCCTTCAGATTAACATTAACGTTCCGTCCCGAAGTAATCAATGGCCGTCTTCTGCAGATGAAATATCGTTCCGATCGTTAATATATTCTTATAAACACTTTTTTTTCCAAATATAATACATGTATCTACAATTTACGTACACTTCAAAAATATTACAATTATTTATGCTAATATATTATATTACGTGAAATTATATAGACGCAATGCGCTGAAGTAGATAACCGGATATTACAATAAGAGAGAGAAAATTTCTTCCTTATCATTCAGAACGTTTAAATTGATTAGTTATGCGATGGCAGTTACGAAGCGTAAAATTATTAATACAGATCACACTTCGTTATGTGACAGTCGGGGCTAAATGAACATCCGCCAATACAATTGGCAATCCAATGATCATCGCTATTTCTGTCTCTGATTCAATCATGTTGAGTCACGAGAGGAATATAACCGAAAGTAATTTTTCCACAACAAGTCGGGCGTCCTACGTTCATTAATCTTTCAGATAGCGACGCACGCTATAAAGACTCTGTCATCAGAGCCGCAACTAATTAACGTTAATTTCTACGTGCACATTCGGGCCCTATAATGCGGCCGCAAGGTATCTTCGGGTCACCTTTTCCGTATTATTCTACCTCAATTCACGAGCGATTTACTCCGGTAAGTATTTTGTAAAATCTGCATTTTCTCGTTCTAATTTGTGTCTCTTGAAACGAGGCTAACTGAGTAAATGAAAGCAACGATGGTGAAGGGAGACGGGACAACGAACAGAAACTCTATTCGATGTGCGTCCATATTTTTGCATAGCGACGTTCTGGCCGCTGCTGCTATTCTCGGCCGCTCTGCGTTTCTCGTGGATTTTATAATTAATTATCTTAATGCATTCGATTCGAGAATCATGCCTCTCTCGTCCCCCTTCCCCCCCTTTTCCCTTCCTCCCACCTTTTCGTCGGTTTCCCTTGGTAAATCTCGCCGAACGCGACAGAATGTTTTCTCGCTTTTTCTCCGTTGGTAAGAGTAACATTACGTTAATGATAATTTTCATCTCGCCCAGGTACACAATTAATTATACGAAGAGCGAATATGTAATGTGACTTTTTTAAGGCGACATGCGCTCATATGATTAGTGTGTGCAGTTCCTTGCAATAAGAAAAAATAAAACGCGGACAATGCCTCAGCATAATTAGTTAATTTCTTTATCAACCTGCACCAAAAACAAGCGGCTTTAAAATAATTATCTGATTAATAATAACATAATTTGCGGTACATATTATTACGGGAATTATTATTCGTAAAAACTATTATTTTAAAAAACGATGAAAAATGATGATATATAAATTACAATAAATTAATATTATCTTCGAATTATTTGGCAACGCTATGGCAAGTTGTCGTTATTGGAATGTGATCTATATTCGAAGCACCTGTCTTTTTCTGTCGCCTTAAACGAGCGATCGCTATGCACTTTGAATTTCTTATTGCCCGTGGCGTTCGTATAAGAAGAAGATTCGTGCCAATAATATCGTGGCTAAAAATACAACGCTTTACGATCGTCCTCGATAATTAGACCACGTTCGATGGTGACGTAATCTGCGGCCGTTCATAAGCGGATCACGAAGACCGCGTATGGATTGTTGGCGCGTGCCGCAATTGACACCAGGCCATCGTGTACAAGAATACCCCGGGCGATCATATCGGGTCAATTGGTACCGGTGACTAATCGTCGTAAGTCAGTGACACTTTTAACAGCTTAACGATTCACCTACGCCGACATACAAGTAACATCGATTGCTTCTACTCGCCGCAGAATCTTACAATACCATCTATCTTTTTCTTCCTCGAAAACAATAATGCAGTTCTACAATTTGAGTCAGTTTGAAGAGCAAGTCGATAGGCATTATTAATTATTTTCTATACAAATACAAAATTTTAGTGCCATAACAGATTCCAATAACGGGTCAATTTTTTTATTAAATCTTGTGTTAAATTAGAAAATGTTCAAACAATAATATTACCTTCTGTTATTCATCGTTACGAATGCCAACTAATATTACAGTAAAATAAATTTCAGACATATTTGTACAAATAATATTTGTAATGAAACAATAAGCAATCCTTTTAATTAACGAGAGAAAATTCCTTGTGCAAACATCACATTTCACAAATTAATAACAATGCAATGAAATGCAGAGCAAAGCATTCGAGTAGAAATAATAATTGAGCTGATTCAATAATAACTAGAATTGTATTACAAAGTGCAATAGAATGCGTTTCATTACAATAAAGTTTGATAAAAGCGCAATCTCGAATTACAATAAAACATCCAACGTCACAGACTAACTTACGTCAGTAACATTCGTATTTAATACTAAAATACATGAAATGAGTAGAGCCTTTCTCAAAAAGCCCACGATACCAGTTTCGCGAGAAGACTTCATCTTGGATTAGATTTCGTATCGCACTCACACTCCAGCATTAATAAAATATTGATTATGGTTTCATTACAAATATGTAGTTGCGCGGAAATAGCTACGGGATGGGCGGCGTAGGTGGGCAGGGCGGGTGACGTGGTGCGGTGCCTTTGTAGGAAGTTTGAAAACTCGACGAGTGGATTAATATCGCGGAGTTCCCGTTACTCGTTGTTGATTTTGTCTGTCTCCGCCCGACTACCCTCGCGAGGCGGCACTCCCCGTCTCCGTCCCGACCCCTGAAGCCACCCCACATTTCTCTCTCGCAGTCCTGAACCACCCCCGGAGAGAGCCGCCGCCACCACCCCCAGACCTAACCCGCTCTCCTCGCGAGAAGCTCAAATGTCTCTAATGAACCGGCTTGTGTGCTTATATCTGCGGCTCCTCTAACCGCTTTATACCGGGCGTTCGTTCGCGGGATATACGGAAAGTAAATAATGCGGTGTAAATAAAAACACGGAACGAAGCATAAAACGGAGAGTGCGGCTGGCTCTGCTCCGGACCCGCCACGATTCGATCCCTCGAGGTGGACAGAGCTAGGAGCTTTTTTTCCTTTTCATCGTGCGCCCCGCAAGGGTAGCTTTTGGCATCGACTGGTTCACCTTGCGACGTTGCTTTCAGTCGTGCACGTGTGTGTGTGTGTGTGTGTGTGTGTGTGTGTGTGTGTGTGTGTGTGTGTGTGCGTGCGCGTGCGTGTGTGCGCGCGCGATGTACAAAATTCAACGTTGTCGCTAACGAATCGGTCAAGATAAAAACGTACGGCCGCATATTTTGCACTCAGATGCACTTCACGTAGACTGTAGTAAAATCTAGTTTTACAGTTCCCGTTATAAATCAGTTTCATTTGCTTTAATTTAGATTATTGCGAAACGAAAGACTAGACCTTTTACCACATCTTCGATATTTTTTCTTATTAATTATAAATAGAAATTAAAAACTTTTCTTAATCGGAATCTCTTATTGTTTCTCTCATCTGAGTTTAAATAAATAATTGTTATTTTGCGATTATTAACTCGATATGATAAATATTAATGACACATATTTTGAAAAAAGACCATAAAGGAGAGTGATTATCGTACATGTATTTCAGTATAGGCGGTATCAATATATATTGCCTGAGCTTACATACCCGTGAAATTTTATGTCGCATTAAAGCCGTCAATATGTGGCCCCTCTACTTGCGAGCACGAGCATAAAAATTGTCAAACGTATTAACGCTCTGCTTCGAACGATCGTGCTCATGCTCACCGAACGTGGATTTAATAAAGTTCCAGTGAGAAGCGATTCGTCTTCCCGCTCGTGTCACGATAATATTCCACGCTTTCCGTCTCGTCGGATATCTCCGGTCATTAAATCCCGTATTAATATCACGAGGACCAAATGATTTCTCATTTTCGTCGGCGTACATTTATCTATGCGGACGTCGCAACAGAAATTAACGTTCCATCTCGCATAAAAAAATCGAAGAATAAATTCAATCGTTTAACGTTTTAATCACATATCCTCATTTTTAATTAAAATATTAAGTTTTTTAATAACCAAAGTAATCAGGAATTAATCTGTATTAAAGCAAACAATTTCGCACTGTTATTATCGATGATTTGAAAATAATTTTTATTACTAAATGCTATTATATTATATCACTATATTGATTATAAGAAACAATTTAATATAATCATGGTCTAGTAATCATTGATTACTTTGATTAAAATTGACTAAAACTTTATCCAAATATATAAATAAAATGTGAATTACTTTAAATTATTAATAAACTCAAATTGATTTTTTGAGGATTTAGTAGAAATGATTGAAACCGGTGAAATGTCGATACAGCCCACGAAACAAAATAGCTAACTAATAGATAGAAACTAACGTTGCTTTGTCTCAATCGAGAAGGGACTCGCCTCGGTCGCCCGTTGCCGTCGTAGTTTCCAATTTACGCTCGAAGTACCTCTCAATCCTATCAGAAGAAGTAGAAGCAGAAGAAACGGAAATGGACGGGCGCCGAGGTAAGACTTTCATCGTGGAGTCTTACGCGTAGAGAGAAGTCAGCCCGTTCCATCCCTCGTTTTAATTAAAGCAATAAGACCCAGTTACCCATCTAGGAGGGAGGTCGGAACTGATTCGTTACTATTTATTTCTAATTATCTTCGATTCCATAAGCCCGGAAATTCCAGCGATGCGAATCCCGTCCCATCGTTCCTTCCGCCGCCGATCTACCCGCTATCCCACCTGCCTGCCCTCGGCCGTAATCGAATAATTAAGCCGTTGATTGGAGCTTTATTACCCAATCCGCGAAGTGAGTTTTTATTGGCGCTCTCGAGCTTGCCGTTGAGTATTTAAACAGGGCTGATTGCCCTCTTCCGATTGGAGGGAAATCACCCGCGAGATTGGACGCTGCATAATGTATCTATCTCTACCCGCCGTTCGAATTATTCTCCTTTCTTTATCGGAGGTTCCATTAAAAAAAAAAGTTCTCCTGTTTTCTCTGATATTTTCATATTTATATAGATTTAAAGCAACAGTTTTCTTCGGCTCATACATAAATATAATTATAATAATAACTAAACATTATTATTATATAATCAGTATAAATAATACAGTCAACTCAATTTTATTGTAATACAATTTTTAGAATAACTTAAAGCTATGTGATTATAGATATGACAATTGTACATAATAACATAATGACAACTTCATATGCTGATCCATAACTGAAACCACCGATTTAGTGTTGCACAAAATCCATATTCAACATGCACTCTTACGGTTTTAATTCTTCATGTGAGATGTAGGAATCGCTTCGCAAAATATTACTTAATTGATACGCGAACGTTGCACGAAGCGCGTCTCGTTTCCTGCTCCCCGCGATATAGAAATATCAAAATGCGTTTTCAATAATCGTGCGATTTACCGGAAGAGGCAGCAGGAGAATGTCCTACGTGCAGTAGAAAGGGGACCGAACGGAGGGTAGCCCTGATGTCGGCATTGATTTTGCAATGTAAAACATTTCAGTGCTTCCTAACTTGGATTGGCGGAGGGCGGAGGAGGCTGGGAGCCAGAGTGGAAATCGAGCCGCACGATTTTCTCCGTCGGGAGGACGAAAAGATATTGATGGTTACGGGGATTTGATGGCATATTGCTCGGCGACGGACGCCGATATCGTTGAGAGATATCGTTTTGTGATGTCTTCAGTAACGCTTCGACGATGTCGGCGTGCAGGGACGCAACCCCGCGTATTAAGACCGAGGGTGCCCAAGACGATTTCGAAGCGATACTTCACTGTCAGTAACACGTCGACCATCATGCGTTCTAAATCAACGCGATTCAGTAGAATGGATACGCGAGACTGCAATCTCTTCCCCTCCCCCCCCGCCCCCCCCGATGTACTGATGATAAAGAAAAAAACGAAACAGCGTCATTTAAAATCGATACCAGTACGAGATGTGAAGAGAAATGAAAATTGAAATCGGATTATTATTCTTTATAACAATACTCCGAGATAATGTACGTAACGCATATTTCTTTTAGTTCTTTATAAAGTGCTCGGTGTCTATGAAAATCTTTCTCGAAAGAAAAAATGGAACAACGGTGCATTGCTCTCTATTCGAAAACGATAAAGATCACTTACTTACACACTGCGAATGAGAGAAAATATATAAAGACGGTGTATAAAGACGATGCGGAAGAACGGCGATCCGAAGACGAATTGCTGGTCCGTATCCGGTCGGTGACATTTCATTCTCAGGCTGGCAAGAGGGCATTGTCTCGCTTCCCTATCAGATTCTCTCATTTCGCTGCCTTGACTCGACCCTCGAGAGCGTACGATTACTTTCTTTTTGTTTTCATTTAATTACAGATGTCAAGGGGTTGTACCTATTCCTCCTCCTTCAGCCACCCTCGTCCATCCTGGGGCCGGCCACCCACTTTTTCCCCTTATACCTCTTTCTCTGTCTCTCTCTCTCTCTCTCTCTCTCTCTCTCTCTCGCTCTCTTTCTCTCCTTCTCTCTATTATTCCTTTATTTATTCCAATTATCTGCACGACGTGAATTTGTCATTGCCTTTAATTTCCCTACCCTCGCGCTCTTTCCACGGCCACTCCGCTGCTCGTCGACGACTTCTCGCGCGCCGCAGCGACTGCTAAAAGCGAGAGCCGGCGCTACCGGGGCGCGCCAAGACGTTTGACGCGAGTTTAGCGGGTAATTTGTGCTCCCGGGGTAAAAACTCTCGACTCAATTATACCGCAATGCTTTGATATTAGGGCCGCGTTTTTATTAAATCTCGCGTTATTAATTCGCCAGGCTCGATTTTTCGTACAGCCAACCGAACAGTGTAATTGCACGTCCACGTTGATTGTTGTGAATTCATTCCCGAGTAGGAAAGAAATTTGCGCTGCTCATAATATTTGCGTGAAGAATATTTTAAACTGTAGGTAGTCCTTCTCACGGATATTAAAAATTCGATTTAGTTCCTCTAGTTCTTAGATTTAAATATCTACTCTCAGATTATATATAATCTGCTCAATACTTTCAATTTCTTGTTGAACAAAAAAAATGTCTGGTTGGATTAATTGGAATTCTAGTTACAAACGGACGAATCAAAATTTTTTGACTGAATCTATTAGAATTCTAGTTGAAATAATCGGAATTTTATGATTTATTTCCAATCGGACATTTTTCTCAATATTTTATTTAATATTAAAAGAATATATTTTTGTATATATAAGTGTAAATATAAGTGTAAAATGTATGTATATTTACATATTAACGTTAAAACAAATTATTATCGCAATCAAAACATGGCGCGCATACTTTGTGCTGTAATCGATAGCTGACAATAGGCCTGACTTTCGGAACGGATCACCCTGCGGATTATTTACGACACTCAGATGTATCGGCAATCCCCATTTGCGAAATTGCCTGGCCGCATTCGAATTTTGGGGGTTACCGCCGAGCGATCTTTGAAGGGTAAGGGGACGCTCAGGTTCCGACGCTAACATCTTTTATTGTCAGACCGCATATTCGGCGTTTTCACGGTTCCCGTACTCCCCGTCGACAATGATATGCACGCTTGCCATTACGGGAGAGCAGAAGGAGAGGGAAAGAGGCGAGCGAGCGTAAAACGGAGACGGATAGACGGAGAGTGGCGTGCCGCGGGCACAGCGCGACAACAGAGCAGAAAGACGCGTATAAAGGAGACCTCCATTTAGGAATATTGAAAATATTGATTTATTTTAAGTAATGGAGATACGAATGGCATCGCGATCCTGCCAACGCCGTTGTTGCTCGCTCATAACGCCCGCGATTGTTCTACAAATTGAACCTTCTGCCGCTGATAACGTCAATTAATTAAATCATTGTACGCGACGTAGGCTTGAATGAACCGCTTTCTCTTATTTCGATCGTACGATACGGCTGTATAATATAAAAAGAACAATGAACACAGTTGGAAGGCAAATCGAGTTAAAATCATATTATTATTATTATTATTATTATTATACGATTCCATATATAAACGAGACATCAACAGACACCCTCTCGAAGACGTTTCGGACTTATATAAAAATTCGAATCTATGCATACAAATGATTTCCTCACTCGATGAGATTTCCAGAAGCTGGAGTAGCGACGCGTTAGAGCAAGATTAATTGATATTACAAACGTTTCCGAGCGATCCGCTCGCATTCAGCGTCGTTCACCGCTCGCGTCGCTCATTTGCGTATCTCCCTGGCGGCGTTATTCTACGTAGCCGACCTACGAAAGCACTCTCCAGAGGCACTCACGCACCGCGATGCAGTGTGCGGGAACGGCGCGTTAAAAGAGGCCGAGAGCACCGTCGCGATTCTCGCGATCGGCGAGAGTCGATCCCTTGCGTGCGCGCGCGTCGCACCACAAAAAGAACGAGTGCACGAACGACGCAGTGAAAAGGGAGGAGAAAAAAAACGAGAGGCGATGGGAAAAAAAAGAGGACGCGGAAAGCTCACGTCGTCACCCCGAGTTGCGCATGTAGCACCCGCGCAAAGCCCGCTCTCGCTCGTGATATGACTGGCGCGCGTTTTTCTCTTTTTCTCTCGTCAGCTTCGATACCAATATTCTAAAAAACACCCTTTGTCGCACCGAGGCGAAAAGGTGGCTCGCGCCACGTAACACGCCTCGTTACACGCAGACACTTCGCGCTTGTAACGCCACTGCAACGCGCGTCGATGGAAATTTATCGCTAATAAAAGATTATTCACCGCGACATGAGAAACGGGGACCTCTATAAAACCATTAATCTCATTTCCTCGTTTCTTTTTTGTTCCCTTTTCGGCTCGTTTCGCTTTTTAAAGAATAATAAAAAGCAAAAATGTCGCCGGTTAAAGAATATTATATTTCTCTCTTTATTGACTGTGCACATATTATCGTAACGTTGTAAAGTTATTGTAAAATTGATATTTTAATAACGCAACGATAAAATAATGATCCTTTATCGCGATATGACGTAATTATCAGATATTGTGTACGTCGAAATGCAGTATGAGCTCAAATATCTTTACGGCTTTCACGAGCACTCTCTCAGGTTCGATATCAATATTCTAAAAACGCCCTTTGTTGTGTCCGGGGAAAGAATCCGCGTCGCGATAACGCGGAATGCTTTTTGACTTCAGCTATGCGGTGACTGTAATCATGCTTGGCAGCTCCCTCGCTCGTACTGTGCGAGCCATATGCTGCTCTAACCACTGCTGCACACTTATCATTCACATATACACTACATAGATATCGGAAATCTTCGCAGCACTCTCATTATATGGCTGTTGTCAGAGGAATATTATGGACCCTTTTATAAAAAAAAAAATAGCATTTTTTAGACAATACTTATACGATATTACAACAACATATTAGAGTCATTTAGAACAAACGCAACAAATTACAATATTTGTTCTATAATTTTATTCAATTAAAATCCATAAACGTACCTACTAAATATTTTCAAACGTCAACTCTTAATTATTTATATTTTCAATTTATAATAACATTTTAAATAATAAATCTTCTTAATTGCAAGACATTTTAATGGATATTAGTACTAATGCTAAATCTAACAAGTACAAAAATTACTCATCGCTTGACAATGCTCGTCGCTTATTAACCGTACAGAGACAATGCAATTCGAGCGGTGATAAAAAAGATGATCTCTTTTATCATCATCTTGCTCGTAATTCCGCGTGTACGGTTATAATCATTTGCATAGCGACACAGAGACCTCAAATATGCTAAGCATCGTGCACACGCATAACGCGTGTTATACGCGAATAGGCATGTAGACGGTGACACGCGTTGACATTCGTCATTGTTCCGGCTTAATTACACTTTCTTTCAGTGGGACAAAAAAAATTCGCCACTGTCAAACGCGCTGCTCTCTCCCGCGCTTACCCCACACCCCATTCGGTCCGATTCTCGCTTCTACCCCTCGGTGTTGCATCCACGCGAGCAAGGGGTGACGCTCGTGTAAACCGCGTGTACGGCCGTCCGCCGACACCTGTTTACTCCCTACGGACGGTCGTGTGCACGCACGGTGAAACGGTTAGTTAACGGGGGCGACGAAATCGTCTTGTTTGAGCTGTTTGCGTTGATTAAAGTGTTTTATTATGCCAATTAATGACGATCGCGATGTAACGCGATGACCACGTAAAGATAGAACCACACTAATACGAGAGAGAGAGAGAGAGAGAGAGAGAGAGAAGCTTTTTATATGAGGAATCAGTTAAATGAAAAATTTGTCGGTGGAATATTTCTGTCAATTTAATCTACGAATATAATTCTCATACGAGACCATTTTTTTTTTTAATAAAAGGAAACCGTATCGTGATTATTTAAAAAAATGTAGATAATAATTTAGATTATATTATGTATGTGATTATCGCAATTACGAAATGTTTATGTAGAACAGATTGCGATAGCAGATATAGATAATATTGAGGATTAAAAACTTCGCGTTTATATATTTTATATTAATATTAATAAAATTAAATAATTTAAATATGTTTCGGAAGATTTTAATACAAGTGGTACAGAAACATTCAATCTTGCGTACGCATCCGTAAACGACGGATAATACGTAAGAGGATAATGTCGTCGAAAAATGATATGAGAACGTACGGCACGCGCCGTGTCTGTATGCGTGCCCATACGTGTGCGTTCCTTTTCGCCTTTCAGGCGAGAGAATAATTAAAGGCACAAAAGGGATCGTCCAACGAATTACTCGGCCGGTGCGTTCGGCGGCGCGATTGGACGGTCGTTCTCATTCCGAGATTCTCCTTGAACGCGAGGTCCACGTCAGACGCGGAAACATTCAAAGGGTTTCCGCGGGACGAGATGGGAGGAAAAAACTAATTAACTTTTCGGAATAATTAAGATAAGGCCGTTGGAGATCCGTCCGATCGGCCGACCCTAAGCTAAGCTGCGCACCGCGCTTCCTCTTTGCTCTTCATGGTAGAGGAGCCGAGTCGAATCGGACCGAGGCGAGGGTCCCTCTGGAAATGGCGATCGGTCGATTAAATCGTTTGCATGAGAAGGGAGTAGAAACGCGAGTCTTAAGCGCGCGTAAGAACTACCGTGAAATTATACGCAGTGGAAGCAGGACAGCAGCCGATTTTATTAGAGATTAAGGCATCCTCTTTCCACATGAAGGCGTTAATTATGGAAAACAAATTTCCTTCCGGATAAAAATTATATACGTAACGATATTTAAAATATTTATGTAATGTATCTTAAAAAGGTAGAATTAATATATGTAATAATATTTGTTCTATACAATATTTTCTTTTATATTATTCAAGTAACAAGTAGTCGTAAGATTATAATACCATTATCAAAAATTTACTTGTTAATCTTACGACAATTAAAATATCGCAACTGAAATATTCCGTTAACTTACAAAGGCGAAAACGCAAATCGGGTTGTTGAATTAAGAAAGTCTGGTAAGAATTTCAATAAAATTCTGGCGACGACCAAAATTTGCCGACAAGCAATTAGGGACATTACTATTGACTGACTCTCGATAAAGTTAAATTAAAGTGAAATCAAAGACGCTCGACTCTCGAGGCGCTTTGGGATTTTTCTTTTATCGCTAAAGTTAACTCCAACGCTTCGGCAGCTGCGCGACAAGAGTTTTCGTCTTATCTGTAATCGATTCTCTCGCGAACGTAGATACAACCAGGAAAATCCGAGCCGGAAAGAGATAATTCCATTCAACAATAATGCACATTCGCGTGATTAACGAACGGCTATCAACAAGACATTTACACGATCTACCGCTTCTCACCACATCTTCTGTCTAATTATCAGTGTCGGTAGACGAAGTCCGCCTTCTCTCTCTCTCACTCTCTCTCTCTCTCTCGCTCTCTCGCTCTCTCGCTCTTTCTCTCTACCCCTCACGCGCCCACTTCAATTCCTACCGCGTACAGCCCGCAATAAAGCCTCGTCTCTAAAAGCGAGGCAGATGCACTTTACAGCAGAGAGAGCGGTTCTCGCGTGACACGAATAAAAGTCTTATTGCATGCCGGGGGAGCGAGCGACAGGAGGAGCAAGAAAGTAGTCGAGCGCGATGACTGGGTCCGCCGACGACGACGTGGCGCATACAGCGCTCCGCTGATAATTAGCGAGCGAGCTTCGCGACATAGGACTGATAATTCTCAACAATGGTTCATTACTGTCGTTTAAATGTGCACGACAAGTGCATTCGAGTGGCTCTGCCCGGCGTGGAGGCTCGGGTGGCAGCCTATCAGGCTATTTCCATACATCCTACATTGTCCTCTTTGTACACGACTGACTATAGATTCGCGAAACTGACATTTTTATGGTGAAACAATGGGGTCACGAGGATGGACGGAGAAGAAGACAGGAGTAGAGCGAGGAGAAGCGAGCGGAGACGCGCACGTGAAGACCAGGGAGAGCCAATTTGACGTGAAAACGGAGCATCGTTATCCGAGTAAATAGGCTGCCGCTGTACCGTTCGTGGACAGCTCTCGACGGCCTGCCGAACACAATTCACGATTTGTATTGTTGTATTTTATTTCCTGAGTGGTCCGAGGAATGTTGCAACGTGCTGCGAGTGTCTACAATTGTCTGTTATGTAGAAGAAGTTGCGATTGTCGCGTGCTACCGCGACGACAAAACTTAAGTTCTCCAAGGGGTTGAGATTGATATATTTAAATTACAAGCGTATATCAGGACATTCGAAACTTAGAATAAGAGTAGAGATGTCTTACATTTGCATGAATGTTAATTTGAAATTTATAATTTTTATATTTTTTTCTTTATAAATAAATTAAATTAGAATATAATTAATGTCATACATATTCACGAATATATCTGAGAAATTTTAATATTTTATTATTAACAGATCTATACTACTAGATCGCTAACAGTGGTCAAAGAGCTGTATCCGACAGGATTTTCCGTTTCAGCTATCTTAACTTTAAGAAAATGGCGGCGACAGTTATGTGTCAGTGCATAAGTATGATTCCCGTCACAAGACTATAATATGACTCACATCTATGTATTAACATTGATATTTTTAAGAGTAAAATAGCTGAAACTGGGCACGAGTCTGTTGTACACTAAAACTGCAAATAAGCGACCTAACATAGTATATCTAATATAATATAGATATATGATTATATTAAAATTTCAAAATGCATACATTCATTATTTTTCAACATAAAATTCGTCAAGTATTCGTAATAAAGTGTGCAGATTAATAGGATAAAGAACAAAAGCACATAAGTAGTTCATTAACGAGATAAATAATCGTAAATGCAATTTTTTTGCAGACTGGCGCAATTCTACAGTGTCGACGGATTTTTCGTCGACAGCCTCGGGAGAAATTGGTCGTGTCTCGGGAAGCGATGTCCTCTAGAATAAAATCACGGCCGATAGAAATTACGAGGGACACTCGTTCTGGCGGAAAGTGGTGGATATCGGAGGTGTGGAGGACAGTCCGTGAAGCATCGTCATTAACTGCCAATCACTGCCATTCACCGGCCGGGAAGACGAATTCGCGCAGGGAGCGTAAAGAAAGAAAAAAAAGAAACGTACTGCAGACGTTGAAGGGAGATTCTAATTATTTATTTACGAGGCACGCGAGAAGCGACGCGCGGCCTCTCGTCGTCGCGTTTAAATCTTCGTCTCTCTCTCTCTCTCTCTCTCTCTCTCTCTCTCTCTCTCTCTCTTTCTCTCTCTCCAATCTATCCTTCGGCCCCTCTGCCTTGAAGAAGATTCGTCAACGAGAAACGACACACCACTCTCATTCTGATTACAATTATTATCATGCTGTATCATTTAAAAACAGTACAGTTACAGTCGAACGAAAACCTGTATTTTACAGGTCGCGTCGATGAATACATTAAACGATCCCACGTATATAATTATATATCATTAATACCTTTAATTTGCGCGATCGCTTAACAGCGTAAGTAAGTTCACATTTTGTTTCATTACTTGGCAAAGTGTTTCTCCGCGACGAAGGGAGACTGTATCAGAAAGAAGTTGGGTCGTCGCGCATATTAATTGACGGCCCCACTTCGCGCGCGACTTTCCAACGACGTACGTAACGCGGTTTTATCTCCGCATTGAGCGGAGAATCCCAAATTGAATTTCGCGAGGTAAAGCGTAACGACATCGCGCCTTATAAGCGTAGAGGGCGAAAGGGAGGACAGCCACCCCCGCCGTCGCTTTGGTTTTGTGAAGTCGCGTGGGAGCCGGTTTTTACTTCGCTAATGATTTCCGCGCTCGCTCAGACGCTAACTTCCCCGACAAATAGGAAAATTAAAGCCGCGTCCGCGCGGACCGGCGCGGGCGCGTAACTCCGTCCTGCTGGGCATTTAGTTACGACTTTTTTATAATTAATACCTCGGGTGGTAAATTAAGTCGGGCGCGGCCGGAAGAGTGAGGAAGAAACGTTTTGTAAAATAAATACCGACCGACGCCGTACTCCGGCGCGGCGGTGCACCCGCGAGGAGGACGATGGTAGGAGGGTGCGATTCTCCGGCTGACTTCTCTTCTCCCGCCCGGCGACAACCCCCCCCCCCTCGCCTACGGGCGAGGGGTCTTGGGCTTCTTCCCTGTCCTACCCACACCTAATACTCGCGGAACAACGAGTAACGGCGGAAAGGTCAATTATAATGGAAGATTACGTGCCCGCGATTCCGTCTCGCACAGTCATAAATAGGTACAAAGAGTATTAAGTCCCTCGGAAGTATTAACCTGGAGAGCCATTGGGAAAACTTCCCGTTGCGCGGAAGCGAGGAAGACAAATAATTGAAGAGAGTTTTCATTTCTCGTCTCGCACGAAACCAGAACCACGACGCTCCTCTGGTATTAAAAGCGCTTCGTCGCTCGCGAATTTGAACCCGCGAATTTATCTATAATGCAACATCCGTTCGCCAGGCGTAACGAATATCGTAAATAATATTACAAATAATTCGCGTTTTGCCGAATTAGGCAAACGTTCCCGCGTTAAATTCGTCTCATTAGCCTTGCGGAAGGATAACCCGCCCACGGGTAAAGGTAGTCGCGTGTTGCGCGGACGATCTCTTATAATACGTTAATCAAACGCATATCGCCGTGATCGATTGACTTGGTATCCAGTTGCGCGTGACGCTTGTACTACCGCGGCGTTTCATTGATCCTCTATGCTCTACGATCTACAGAAACGCAAAGACAGTGCGGACGTTCAAAGGTCCCATGCTGCGTTTCCCCCCCGAGCACTGACTGGCACTGCCTGTTTCTATTTACTTGATCTTACCCAGAGGCTCTCACTGTCGCGTCTTATTTCGATTCGACCGGATGACCTTACGCGTCACGATCATTTTAGGCCCTTCCGAATCTCGCGTCATACCGTCGCGCGTTAAAGATTGAACGTTCGAAGCATCGTTTTTCGTTGCTCGTCGAAACCGACGACGGACCTCTTCGCGATAATTCGAGCAACGAGATGAGAACCGTTGCAGCCTTAATGGCGCTGCGGTGCATAGCCTGTATTAGTAGCAGCGGTAGCAGTCGTGCATAGTTAGGGTTTAATAGCGTGTATTATTGATTATAATATCGCATGATTGGTACAATCACGTCGCATTGTACCTATCAATGCACGGCATGCAACCGACCGACCGACCGACCGTGCATCGCTCGGAATCACCGATGCACGAAAACCCGGCGTATTAAATTATTTATTAGCAGGCTGTTTCAGTAGATTGAAATCGGCAATTATCAGGCATACATCATCGCCGGTTAGCTATGAGTTCATTGCGTAATCGGCGCGATTATGACGATACGTAATAAAAATAACATTACGTGACTTACACCGTTATACTTACTCACCTAATATCGCATTACGATCGTAAATCGGTGTGGTAACAGCGGTCCTGGTCGCCTGCAAGTAGAAATAAAACAAATGAATTATTTTTTGTTCCAAACATAGTTGTAAAACGGCGCTTTCAGACGAATTATATTTAAAGTTTAATCATATATTACGTTGTTTGTAGCCAGAGATATTAATATGCATGATTCAATAAAATTCGCGATAAAATTGAAAATATGATTAAAAGTACGCGAATATATAATCGCGATAAAAATATGTGGATGCAGTCGAGAGATGGGGGGGGAAGGTTTTGCGAGCGAAGTGCGCAGACATAGTGCCACCGAAATCTGCACCCTTTCAAAGATCCCGCGAGCTTCCAATAGCTTTTACCCTAACCACTAATGGCCGTCTACCAGCTGACGAGAGTAAGTGCAGACAAGGACGAGATGATTGCGAGATACAGCGCTAAAGAAGAGAAACAGAGACCGGAGAATGAGGGTAGCTATATATCGATACAAAGAGCCATCTCTCTTCGTTCGCCTTCTCTCATCTTTCTCCTTCATATCCTCTGTCCCGAAAAGAGAATATACAACAAAGAAAGGAACGCTATCGTGGGACTTTGTCGCACTGTGTCGCATCGTCGTTACGAATATATTCCGCAAGAAATAAATAAGACAATTTTTTTGCGAGAAACCTAAAAAGATTTTTCCATCCCCTCCCCCCCCCTCTCCCCATATCTATCTCTTTTAACTCGTGAAATTATACAATTGCAATTTGAGCTCCGCTTCGGTTGTAATAAAGTTATAATAGAAAAATCTATTTATATACATAAACAGAGGTGAACATTATAGGCTGGAATCAGTACCGTTATTTATTACTCGCCACTTTCTTTTTTGTTCATCGCTGCCAAGAATACAAGAGGGTGCAAGAACGGGCGGAAGCGGGGATTTCTGGTAGGGTGCTGGTAGTAGAGTATGTGACAACTGCCGAAGATATTCGGTCGCGAAAGAGTATAAGCTTAATCCTCCCGCGACAGCGACAGAAATATGAGACCATATTGTCTCCATATATCATCCGAGTGTTCTTCGACGGGCAACCCTCGAATCAGCTTTCCTATTGCCGCCGAGTGTCTCAGAGTCTTAGACTAGGTGAGAATATAAGAGAATGATACACTTTTCATTTATATACAATTTATATGAAATAGAGAAACATTAGATTTAACTTCGTTGCTTTATTCAGTTTGCTTAAATTTATATATAATTAGAATGAGATCCGTCTTTCCATTGTAATTGTATTTTACATCAGATATTACGAAGCAATCGTTTGTATAAATAAATTCAAATCATGTAAAAAATCTGAGAAATTACACGGTCTAAAAGCTAAGTTAATTGCTGGCTTACAAGTTAGTTACCAATAAGATGCTTGTAATCATGATTACGAGCTAAACCGATTGTTTCGCACTGTTGACTTACAATACAAGTCAATTATTTTATTTAATTAAAATAATAGATAAAGGCGTAAAAAAGAAACGTTATATACACCTAAACTATTATTTATCAAATCCCAATCTCTTTAACAGATTAATTCGTTGACGAGCGGCATGACGCAAAAATACATTTCAATAATACAAGTTCTTGCGTGGAACATGTATTATTAAAATATATTCTGATAAGATAATGTTCACACTATCAATTGAAAATCTACTGTATGTCTGACGTGAAATAGATTTCAAACTGTTGAGATCGAATGGCACACAGATGACTCAACCACTCAGGCGAGCAACGATCGCCGAGGGCTTGAAGGTGCGCGAAAAGGAGGGCAGCTCGCAGCTTCTTGGCGTCGTCTGCCGCGCCAATTCCCAACAAATTGTAATTTCTAGAAACAAATTGAATATAAACGCGCCGTAATTCGAATGCCTGCTGCAGCGGCACCGGCACAATAATGATGACGGCTGCGTAGGAGCCAGCAACCGTGGCTGAAGGGAAGCAAGGCAGCGCCAGGAGACGTAGCCATGCGCGAAACAGCAATCTTTCGAGGCAATCTCTTTAATAAATGAAGCATACGTTCCCGCTTTTGAATTACGTCTACGTAATGGCCTCCCACTCCTACTCCCATCTCTCTTGCTCTCCGTCTCTTTCACTCTTTCTCGTTCTTGTGTCACGCGTCGGCGCCGAGCCCACCACAAAGAGCGAGACGTAGATTCCGTCGTCGCGATCGGCAAAGCCGATTTGGCTGGATCTCTTAAAAACGGCGATGCGAGGCGAATACGACGCAAATTATCTTTCACATGACAAGCAATCAATAATGTTTCATAATTTATGATATCTCAGAGACGTACTAAACAAGTTGTAAATTGCAATTTATACACAAAGAGTTGTGCACGTAACATTACATGGTAAAAAAAATTAATAGCCTATATTATAAAATTCTATTAAACGAAGCAATTTGATTTGCAGGCGGAAAGCCATATCGATATTCTCCGATTTGATAACGTTAGATCCTCGTTAGATCCTACTTACAATAAGTCGGAGGTTAATAGCAAATTCATCTCTGACGAGCATATAAAGCCCTGTCTGTTAACCAGAACATTCACACCTCCATTCCGACAGATTACGCCAGCGATAAAAGTGCAACGAGCTCTGTCCTCGTCCTCGCGAACGTATGCAATCACCTACGAATATTATAGCCAGAAGCGTCGGTGAAATAACAGCACAAGTAAGTAGTGTCTGCCTCCATTGTTTCTCTTCAAATCAAAAGCAGTCAAATTCTCCATTGTGATCGCGCCATGCGCGCTA
The DNA here is from genome assembly GCF_001594115.1 of Trachymyrmex septentrionalis. Lineage (NCBI taxonomy): Eukaryota > Metazoa > Arthropoda > Insecta > Hymenoptera > Formicidae > Trachymyrmex > Trachymyrmex septentrionalis. The sequence goes on from NW_017304543.1 coordinate 1,945,317, forward strand.
TACTTATGCGATGGCAGGGACGATGGAGAAATACGATTTAACGACACTGAATTGTACATCACGCGAATATATACAAGGTATATCTATCTATCTTTAATATTTTTAATCTTACGTTACATCTAATGTCTAATATTTCATTATTTTCGAAAAGTTTTTTGGAAATATATGAGAGAATGTTAAAAGTGTTAAATATCATTTTTGAAAGTGCCAGATATCATGTGTTAACAAAATTTATTGTCACGATGATCATATAATATATTATGTCTGTCAATATGTTAGCACTCAAAATGTAATTTATACAATATTGTGTACAAACTGCGCACCCTATGTACGAACCTACATAAATATATATATATATATATATATGTATATATAAAGGGTGTCCCAAAATTAACGCAAGATTTGAATTAAATAGAAAACACAGTTTTTAGTCTTTTGATTGTTATTTTTTTACTGAATCATAAAGTACATAGGATAGGGTTATTTGTGGAATAACACATCGGGCAAATGGCCTCCACGGCTTTGCATGCACATACGCACTCGTTTGTCGAAATTTTCCATGACCATTTTGCATAAATGTGGCTGAATTTCGTTGATGCAGCGTTGAATCTCCTCCTTTAATGCACGGGT
>NW_017304543.1:1946179-1971278 GCF_001594115.1 Trachymyrmex septentrionalis
TATATATGTATATATATATATATATATATATATATATATATATCTGTACACATACATATACGAAGAACACAAGTCAGTGCTGCGCGTGTACAGTCGATGCGTCTACGGATATACTCACAGCGTAATCGCTGAATCGGTATTCCGTCGACTGACAGACCTAGGCAAACAATGGACGTTTGATTGTTCAAGATTTAGTGCTGGTTTACTACCGTCGAATTCGAATTCGCGATATCGCGTCGCTCAGCGGCGTGGGTGTGTCAGCATCTGCATTCACAAGCTTCGCGAAACGTTCCCGATTTTCCGCCAAGTACAATTCCAAACAGGGCTTGATTTCACCAAATCTTGCAGCTGATTACTCTCAATGATGAACACCATGAATCTCGATGATAATTTGAAAATCACAATCACAATAGCAGACAAATCAACGTGGCTCAATTGTTATGAAGAAAATTAATTCATTAGAGACGCAGCGACAGTATTATTTTCATGCGTACAATTCAAATAAATTCACGTTACGAATAAAGAAATTGTCTTATCTCAGGCATGTCATTTGTTGCATTGTCGAACAATTATGGAAAGGAGGATGATATTCGTGGACTTCTTATCTCGCACTTTGCGAGATAAAGTGTTACGCTTACACTGTGGAAGGCGATACGGCATTTACATTATTTTACATTAAATGCCAGGCGAATGAAACTCGACGCGTACCGGTTGCCGGTACTGTCTTCGAGCGTGCGGTCACGTCAAAGTGGTATTTTCAATAGCCCGTGCACTGGAATTCGCACGGAAGAATTTGTATTTCCCTGCGAATCGCAGTTGGTCATCGGAAACGGGTCAGCTGAGATATGGGTACGAACGTCTTAGGAATCTGTTGGTATTCACGGATAATGAGATTACGTGACGGAACCCCTGGTATCGAGTTTACATTCCTCTTTGTGGCAATCGTGAAAGTTCCAAATATCTAAATATCATGGCAATGCCATTATTATGTAATTTATTGTTGTATGATAATACGATAAAATTATGTTATATTTTAAACCATCGTAACATCTATATATTATTTTCACACACAAGATTGACTGAGAGCAGGCACTTCTGTATTTCGGTACGCGAGGGTTGGTCAGAAGAATCTGAATTTCCCTTCCAAAAAAGGGTCTGTCATATCCTAGAAGTGGGAATATCGAACGTCTTAGAAATTCCGCAACCGAGAAAATAGAATTCGATTGAAAACAAGACAAGCGCAACCGTTCCCCTTCGAAATCTCAACAGAGAGAATGCGGAGCATCTGTACTTTCATATAAATACTAAAGACCTTCTCTGAATGAAGGAAAAGATTTGCTGATATCAAAGATTATAATAGTTGCTCTGAAGTTGATTTAAATAACAAAATTCTTTGAAGTTATTGAATAAAAGTAAATAATGACATATTTTATCTATTATATAATTAATAATTCTCCAAATTTTTATCATGTTTTCTGTCTTATTGTAGACCCTGATTTTTATAGTTATATATATTTGTTCCCTTCGCACGTCTATCGAATTTAACTCGAGATTCAATAACTATAATTATCAACAATATATTTATCACAAAGATTAACTTTGACACATTTTTATACATCCCGGAAGAGGTACAGCTGAGATAAGCTTGTAGATACATTTAGCGTCGCTATATTTCGCTTTTGTCGAGGCACGATCGCGTTGATTACAAATAAACCGAACAGACAACCGCTTTACACACGCCAGTAAAATCCACACGCGCGTCTGTCTACGTTTAAGCAGACTGCAACGAGGGCGGATGGGGAAGCTGGTTTCGTTAAAACAACCCCTTATATACCATCCCCACGCTTTGGCCTCCAGCTTCCACGGCGACGTCAGCCCTTTCTCCCGCCGCAACAGCGTCTCTGGCAATTCACTGATCCGCATTTAGGACAGGAGGCGATATTTAGGCCGAAGGGTGAGAGGCCTCGAAGTTAATTAGATCGACTTCGTCAAGGCGCATCCACTTAACTTCAACGCTGCGTCAGAGACACGTCGCATCGTTGAGTGCTTCACCGACTTGCATACACAGCAAGATAAAAGTCCTAATATTCCCCGTTAACTCACTGATGCAGTATGGTAATCAAAGTGACCGTACGGATCATGATTGTACTTTTTATAAAGCGTCAATTTAACGTGACTCTTTATTTTATACCGCACGATCTTTATTTCACATAAAATCGTACAAATAGTAAAATTTCTTAAGATTATTATCCTAAATTTTTAATATATAAAATGTTTATTTCTAGTTGAAATTAAGTAGAGCATTAGAAGCTCTACTCTTAAATTATAATACTTTTTTTGGTATACCTATGTCAATTTTGAAAAAGTTTTCCATAGTAATCTACGTATTAAATTAAGTTACCGTACGATACGTATATCTATTTCTGACAAAGCCTTCTTTAAATATATATTTATCCTTCTATTTCTACACTTTTTAACTCATTTCGCGCTTTTTATAAAATGTCATGCAGAGAATAATTAATGCAATTACAGAAAATAATGGAACATCGATGAAAATACACAGTAACGACCTGCGATCTAAATCGAGAAACGGTCCGGACGAAAAATAACGCGGCGGAATTAAATTTGTCGGGTGTACAAAAAAAAGAGCGACGGGCACTCTCGGCGAAGTGACAGCGCGAGAGTTCCATAAGTATACCTCGCCTACGTCTCTTCTACGTTCGATAGCATACGTATGCGCTCGCCTAGCACACGCTCGCAAACGACTCGGCGTGCCTGCCGACGGTATTACGTATTAAAAGTTGCAGCCGACGTGAATTTTTCACAAAGGAAAAAGTATTCAGCGCCGCTCTCTCGTATCTTCTATATTAAAATCTAATATGCGAGCAGGTAGAACGTAATATCTATTACAGAGTAATATCACCCTCGAAAACCTTCCTCTTCGAGTACTTTGTTACATTCGCCGGGTAACATTCAAGGGGTGGGTAGAGGGTTGACACTGTATTAAAGAAACGCTACAAACATGCGCACACACACTTCAATTTCGAAATGCCGATTTGGGGAATTTAACGAACTGATAGTACCTACTTCGATAGTACTTACTTTGGCAGTTTGAGTATCTTCATCCATAGTTTCGTGTCAAAACGGTTTTTAATATTCATATATATATACATATATATATATATATATATATATATATATATAATTAATTATTCTAAGAAAAATTTCAGTATATGAAATATGCAGTAGTGGAATCGAATACTTATAGAGTATTGTTGCGTTCAAGAATTTTCTATCGAAAATAGACAAAAATAGAAATCGCAAACAACAAACTGACGTGGGGATGAAGTGTGTCATAAAATAGAAAGAGGAAGTACAGAGAGCAGAACCCCGGCGAACAATAAAAATTTATATCGGAGTATTCGCCTCGGTCGGATAGTGAATTTAAACGGGCGTGTAATTGGCAGTATCGTAAAAAAAAAGAAAAGGAGAAATACAATACCAAGATGGCGAAAAAGAACGAGAGAAGAGGAGACGAAATAAGAAAATGGAAAGAGAACGAAGTGGGAAGTAAGATGGAGGAGGAAATTCGAGGATGGCTGGGTTGTCTCTCCATAATTTTTTATTCTAAAACCGCTCCGTCTCTTCGAAGAGCGATATTGTTAATATGCAAAGGAGCTTCGGAAAAATGGGGTGGCGAGAAATAAGGATATAACCGTAAACGGAAGATGAGGGACGATGGTTGGGACGGCGAAATTATCGTACTCTCCTCGCTTCGAAAGATTATCTTGTCGAGCGAATATTACGAGCCTGCTTATGACACTTCGATCGGTAACTTCGCATACACGATCCGTCTCGTAAACGTAAAATGCGATATAATTGGATGTTCAACGAGGAATAATCTGTGAAACGAGGAGCACATAATTCGACGAGCCACCAGCACTATTATTCCCTAATTGATAAATTATATATTAAGATAAAAGATCTTGGCGACAGTTAACTTCGCCTTTACATTAATGAAATAATTACAATTTCTTCAAGTAAAAATCTGCTGAAAATAATTTCCCAAGATAATTTGCTGAAGCTAAATTGAATATTCATACAAAATATGTCAATGCTAACTGCCTTATCATACTCATTACGATGTATCAAGAAACTATCGGATTATGGTATTATCGAGGTAACCGCGTGACGAATCTCGAAAATGGCGTCAGCTCGTTTAATCAGCGGCGGGCGAAACAATGTTCGTCGCGACGGAGGGCACGGGTAGTAGTTCAACGAATTGTTTTGATAAGTCGCGGAGACAATACGTCGTTAAGACGCCGGGTTTCTCCGTTACGGGAACGAGAACGACGAGGTGTACGTGGGAGGCAGGCGAGCAGGCAGGAAGGAAGGAAGGAAGGAAGGAATTCGCGGCGATCTCTGCAAGAAGAGGGAACGAGAGCGGCTGGAGGAAGAGGACGACGAGGAGGACTCTCGAAGTTTAGATTAAACTCGCCGCGGATAAATATTCGTAATGGAGCGCCAGGGTGCCATAAATTAGCATGCTGCCCTCTCCTGTCCTTTCCCGATTCGACAATCTGTACAGCGCGGCCCGTTACCGTCCGCCGTAAACTTCGTCTTTTCTCATCAGTGTGCTGTACGTCGATATAACGAAAGTTTCGACGTAACTCCGTTAAAGAAGCAAGTGAAAAAAAAAAAGAAGAAATTAACGCCGAATCACGCTTAGATCACTTGAGATCAATTCTAACGACATTCATTTAACAGCACACTCAAAATACAAAATACTCGATGTAGACTCGTTAGTTCAAATGGGAACGACTTCACGCAGGATCAATAGCGGTGCAGAAGGATTAAGTAGTTTCTCGACTTAATTACTAGGGCGTTAATAGGAATTCAGGATCCGAGTCGCGGCTCGTATGGGAGGCACTGCGGACGCGACAGGCGAAAGGAAGGCGGACGGGAAGGAAGGGAATAAACCGCTATTAATCCACATTGGAATTGAGTATTATTAGGGAACGTATCCAGGATTTGCGACGGGTCTGGTTAAAATCTCTTTCGACCGTATCTCAGGAGTATACCTGGCAATCGTTACTTTTCGTACCAACAAGAGACAACTCACCCCTCCTCATCGTATGTTATCTCTCTATCTCGAAGATTAGACTGGACGAGGATTTACTTTGTTTTATTGGCTAGACCAGCCCCGATTTCGCTCGAAAGGGACTTAATTGGTATTGCAGGATTGCTTTGATACCGCGAACCTTTCCAGACGATGTTATCCATCGAAGCGTCGCGTCATTCCAGATTTTCAATCTAGGAAGGTACGTATTCATCGAGTAAGCGTATAAGTTCTTTTGAGTTTCAGGACTTGCGACTATTTGGAACGACGGATTTTCTGACTTGAAATTCGATATTTTGCGGATAGTCATTTATTCTTTTTCAGTACAATTTCGCAATCAAATTCTAAAATTAAAAAAACTTTAATATATACATATATATATATATTTTTTTTTTTTAATGACAATTTATCAATAATACATATATGTATAAGTTCACTATCCGCAGATTTAACAGACGTAAATAAAAACTTGTAGAAGATACAAGGAAGAAAAGATAAAGATGAAAGAAGTCGCGGGAGAAACGACAATACCAAAAAATCAATAGTGCAAGAACGGAGAGTGGGGACGAGAGCGTCGATGTTTTGAATCCCAAAGGTGTCTCCTTCGATCTCAATACGTCTTACTGTGTCTACAGCGTAATAGAGAAAAAAAAAAGCGGCTCGATACTCGCGGGGCTGCCTCCGAGACTGAAGTGGATTAATTGGTTGAACACTCACGGGGGTTGAAGCGGGACCGCCTCCTCTCTCCCCCATTCAATTACTTGTGATCTTTGCCGCCAACCCTTCGGTACTCTGAGACCTCCGGATATATTTCGCCGCCGTGAAAATTGGTCCTCCCGCCTCCGTCTCCGGCGAGAGAATGGTACGCCGTCCTTCCTAAGCTACCCCCTTCGAATAAGAAAGCCTCGCTGGGGAATCTTTCGGCGCGTACACTACGTGCGCGCCATATCGATGTTGGGAAATGACTTGAAGAATTGCCAGCTGTAAGTACGCATTTCGTTACATTGCTGCTGCTTGCGTGTGCTTGCCAATAAGCAAAAAATATATCTCACAGTTATTATTATTTATCAATTATTGAATTTTTATTTTTACTATGGAAAGAACAAGAAGATAGCTGAAAATTATTTGATATCACGTATAAGCCATTCAAATTAAATAAATAATGATACATTGATACGACAGAGATGGTCGAGCGCGATTTACTTGTAGACAATTTCGTATATAATTTCAAAAAAAAAACGAGAAGAAACTACAAAACTAAGAATTCGTATAAAAACTAAAGAATTATCGTGAAACAATCAAGAAGCAAAGTGTACTCCATTAATGCTGGAGCGGCAATAGCGGATAACTATTGTACATCTAAATACATAAAAATGTGCACGACTGCAAGCGCCATTTCGCCGAGACGTCCTTCTCCGGGTTTTACTATCGATTTCTCGAGTAGGTACCTCTCGTACCCGTATACCATCGTCTCTGTGCTCTCGCATGAGCGTTCGAGGTGGTCCGCCGCCCGGTATCATATCTTACCGCACGCGCGCGCGCTTACACTCCGCGTTCTTTTAAATAGAAACTTGCAAAATATTCATGGATGATATTCAAGCCCCATTCAAATACTCGCCCCTTACACACCCGCGTGGATCTACACGCGCAAGCTCACGCGCCCACGCGCGCGCATGCATAGGTAGACGTCTATCTCCACCCTTGCTCAACGGTACGCGGTGTAACCGGTGTACGTGTGGGCGTTTCTGTATATATATGTTTATGTATATTTAGGTTGATTCTTACGTACATGCACAGGTAGATACCGACACACGTACATGTACGCGCGCGCACACACACACACACACACACACAACTGACGCGCGTTAACGTATCCGCGGGTTTCGCGCTCTGCCCCATCATAAAAGAGCCCCCGCCGCGGGGTACGCTTCTGTATCTTTAGAAATATTGGTTAGATTTACATATTTTACCGTAAAGAGACGTGCACAAGGGGGAGGTAGGGGAACGGGGTAAGGGAAGATCGGTGGCTGCGGAAGGGACGCCAGCGTCGATGGCGGCGGTGGTGGTACAGCGGTGGAGGTAGGGGGTGTGTAACGGGAGGACAGGGATGGAAATCCAGCGGAGTTGCCTGAATGCGGGCGGCTTCAGAGACGCTAAATATTAATACCTACTAGTGTTCCTTTTATGCTCCGTCTACCCCATCCCCCGACCCCTATCGCTCCTCTTCCTCCTCCTCCTCCTCCATCGCCCTGCACTCTCACGTTTGCGGTATGACTTAGCATGCGTACATTGAGTTCTGTCTATCTTGCTCCGCTCTTTCCGGTCTCTTTCTTGGATACCTCTGCCCTCCCCCCCCCCCCCCCCCCGGCCGTTTCCTCTTCGTCTCTTTCGACGGTAACTCGCGTCTTCGCTCCGACCGATGTCCGAGGGCATTCATTGGACGGTCCGGTCCGGGATGAATTCCGTCGTGCACGCTTGTTTTTTGAACGTGCCCGCCGCAGCAGGCTTTCAACTCGGAAGCTCGGAGATTAATCTAATGAGCGTGCATGGAATCGTGGAGCAATACCCAAGAGAATCGTATCCGTCACAACCACGTCACAATGCGGAAAGCAGTGCCGAGGATACCGAGTTTCGCGCGCTTTTCACTAAAAGATACTTCAAAAGTATGTTAAATGCAAACTCAACGTTTTCATAAAACCTGTTTGGGCGCATCGCCAAAAAGATAATATACGCAAAAAATAAATAGCGATGTTACAAATTGGCTATCGCGATGCAAAGCAACTCGCGTGCGCATTGTTATTTCTCTTCATATTCACTTCCTTTAATCTCAAAAGAATCAAACGTAAAACATTTATAGAATAGCAGATGCATTTCGGAAGAAAAACATCGGTTTATAGCAAAACTAATCTACATATATCCAAAAGAGAAAGGAAAGTTAATTCACTTTACTAATAAAATATTTTAATTCCGAATTAATGATCTTTTTTTCAAAGAGTAAAATCGTGCGGCGGCGCGCGCAAATAAAAGATAAAAATTTAACATACGTTTTTGTATCAAACGATCGCAAGTATGTAAAATATTGTAATGCGTGTGGGTGCAAAAATCTAAAGAATATAAAGCATATACATCGCGTAACCATTGAAGGTGATAACGAGTAAAAGGCAATCGGCGGTTGGTTCGTCTCTTTTTCCATTCGATAGGGGGAAACGAGCTTAAAAGGTGGTTGCAACAAGTCACCCCGCATTTACAAAGGGGTCGTACGAGCCGCGTCGAACCGCGGCGCCCTACGCGCGATTCAATTAATAAAATTCATTCGAATGAGTCCATTAATTTTTTCCTTTTTCTGCGTTGGCGTTGGCGGCAAAGGGTTTCGAGTCTCGGCGGCAGCCGTTTAAAGGACCTGTCGGGAATGGTAAGGGCTCGAACAGCGGATGAACGGGTGCAAATAAGATGGGTCCTCACAGACTTTAAATAAAAACGAACGAATAAATATCCAACAAGGAACGACAGGTCGAGTACTCGTGATACTCGCCCTATTGCCAACACTCGCTGCCATTCCATCTTTTCCGCTTAAGAGGCTCGACAACGCGATGGCCCGAAAAAGTAAAAGTCGGGGGTAAAAAGCGTCGCTTTCTAAAGAACATTTTAATTAATATTATTGACTTCCTGACAGATTAAATTTCCCAATAGTGTACATTATTAACGATACCGCGCGTTTACCGGGGAATCTATAAATTTTAAGGTTCCACGCGATTTTATCAGACAAGGAACTTCAATAACAGTCACTCCATTGATAATCATGTCATAACACAACGACAAAGATGGCGAAAAAATCGCAACGAAGTGACAACTAGTCAGAGAAGTAAAGAATTTCAATAATAGTCACTTCATTAGTAATCACGTACGTAAAGCGATGGCGAAGAGTGACGGCAAGATCGCAACAAATAATAACCGATCACAATTTCTCATAACTCACGTGCACCAGGAATATCTACATCGCGCATTGAATTTACGCTAGGAAGTATACGAACATCCAATATGCATACAGGCAATTTCGAGAGCGCAGCTCTTCCCGGCAATTTACGGCAAGATGGCGTATACATGACAAACGATCGAATTCCCTATGCAAAGAAATCCACGCTACCGCGAAGGTTCTTCTCGCTCGTCTCTCCCCTGCGTACTCCTTCTACCCTTATTTTGTTCATTCCACCGGCGCGCGTTCGCTTCGAATACACTTATAACGCGGTACGTCGCTCGCTTGCTCCTCTCGCTCTCGCTCTCTGTGTCTCTCTCTGTCTCTTTCTCTCTCTCTCCCTCTCTATCTCTTTTTCTCGTTCGCGTCATCTCGTATCCCCTGCGATATTATGAGCGCGCATGTAATGGAAACCGACGGATGATACATGGAGACGTCAAACGTGACGGCTCGCGGTGCCGTTTGGAAACGCAGTCCCTTCCAATTCGCGAGCAGCCGATGCCACGGGAGAAAAGCGGCGTTTCCTCTCTCCTTCTGATAAAAATATTAAAACGGCAATCTATTAAACGCGTCGACATTGGGAAGAGCTCCCAAAAGACATCGCTGACGCTCGTTTCTCTTCCTGTAATAAATGGATATTAATGGATTGTAACGAAACTAATCACCAATATGTAATCACAAATAGCACAGTCCAGATCCAAAGTATATACATTATTATCGTAATAAGTATATTTAATTGACGAATCAGTTATCGGCGTGAAACAGCAGTGTAAATTCTATCCATAACTATCGTGTCAATTAGTCACAAAAAAGCACTGCCAATATATTGCACAGTCAGTTTACCCGGAAATCCGATACGACAATTTGTTGCTCGCCTGAAGGCCTTCCTCTTTTTCCCCCAAGGCGCTTCTTCCGCCATCCGATTTTGATCGGCGGGAAATCGCATTGAATGCGATAACTTCGGCCTCACTTCGTGAGGTTTGTGGGGGAAAACGAAGACTGGGAAATACGCGATAGAGGGAGGGAAGGAGAGCGACAGCGGGGGTGAACTGGCTCGTTCTCCTTTCAAGTAGGTTGAACTGATTTTCCACTCGTGGGATATTCAATAAGGTAACACTGAAAGGAAAAACCTGAAGGAGGCTTCAAGACGAGCTAGGGCAAGGGCTGGCTGAATGTATACGAAAAGAGCGTGCGTATATCCGTAGTAGAGCAGAGTCAGAAATCGACGGGAGTAGGAGCTGTGTATCTAACCACCTCTATCCCTCCGACCATCCATCCGTACCCTACTGACTACTACCATCAACCGCGCGTGTGTATCTTGATATCTCAAAGCCTCCGAGAGGAAAGGGTCCCGCCACCACTTGAATACCTCAACACCGTGATAGTCTTGTCCAACGCAATCCTGATTCTGGTCAAATCAATCCAATCGCGAACGGAGATCTCGTCTCGTATGAGCAGACGGAGTCGCGTGCCAATATTTGTCAGCTTCATCAAAACGGAAGATATTGAGCTTGAGTGTGTTGTTTCTGGTTGGGCCGATTCTGGATTTCAAATGTTGGCAAGGACCACAGAATCGTCAATAGTTATTCGTCAAATTACAGCGAGTCGTGATGCCTCGAGAGAGGATCGATCCTTTCCACGGATATTTATGCATGCGTGCTCCCAAAAAGAAAATCACGGTCGTCACTCCTCGGATCGAATCTGGGGGTGGGAAAGGAGGATTGGGAGGCTTAATTGAGTGCCAGACGATATCGGGGTAGGTAGCGATTCGTCACTAACAAGGGGGTTACCTATGGATTACTGCTCGTCCGCCTGTAAACGCCCATCACTTCGACGTGCGTGTTCTCTTTTTTCCCTCATCCGCGTGATATGGAAATGGCTTACGTGCTCCATGCTCCCTGCCCTGCAAACACTGTGTCAGATAAACTGCTACCTTTTATCGCTACGAATCCTTCCATCGCGATGTTATGGCGTGACACCGTCAGATTGGATTATCGGTTTGTATATTCGATCGTCAACGAATGTAATGCCGGCTTCGTCACGTGTAAATCGCAGGAGAGCATTTGCACAATGATATCGCCCTCTTCCAATTTGACTTTAAATGTTATCGATTGGCTCTCTTTTTTCAACTGTCTTTTTTTTACCAGCGGTGACATTCATTGGCGAGATTCCTCGCGAGGAATCAAAGCCGATGGTCGGTTATGCTAGAAACCCGCTCTTTTCCTTCCTCCGCACTTCAAATGCATCATCAAGCGCTGAAGATGAAAGATGGCTGGTGCATAAAAGCTATTCTCAAATGCCAAGCGAGCGCAATGGTGGCGTCAGTCGTGGAGACTAAAAGGCTCCGTCGTCGTTAACATATGTAGACGTATATCATCCACCGCGGTTGATATACGTCGGCCGTATCAGTGCTCGCTGCTAACCACTGCTAACTCCTTCTCTCCGCTCATTCCAAATCGCGATGCATCTCGCGCTGCGCGTTTTCGTCCCATCTCCTGCGTTGGATTCGCACACATAACCGCGCAGTCAATAGATAATACCCGTACAGTAGTCGAGAGTAGTTCTGTGAATGCCCGGCTCGAAGATCAAACAGCAAACCTAAACCGCTGTTTGTTTTTCATCACGCCCCTGATCTCTTATGCAACCCCCGCCTCCCCCCCTCGTTTTATTCAGAATTTAGGTTAGATTGCCATGAGTTAGACACTACACGTGTGTGCGCGTGTACTCTCGTGATGCACACGTGTCTCCATCCGTGTCTATCCGTGTATCTCCGTATCCGTATCGATTCGTTCGTCCTCTCTTTGCCGTGAAAGGCCTCTTCTGCTTCTTTGCCGTCTTGCTTCATCCCTTTCTTCGTCGAGTCTACCATGATCCTATTTTGTTCTCTCTCAACGTATTGCTATCCGGGGATGCATCGAAAGTCACCGGTGCACGTGTACTCCGTTGCCCGTGTACACGTTGTTCTATATACTTACTGGACCAATTCACCCTTGGGGCACCCTTCCGACGAACCCAGTCGCAAGCGTGGAAAGACGCACATACACCAACACAGCTGTTCCGCCGGCAAATTACTTTTGTCTCGCGAGTCTTAAGATAACTTCTTACGCTTCGGGTTCGGGAGAAAGGGAGGACAAAGGAACGAGTCTCCAGATGAAAATTATCTACAACGGTTTTGTATCCACAGTTATTTATTTAATTGTATCTACAATTGTTTATAAGAGATAATTGCCTAACGAAATTTCTTATTTACGCGTCTGAGTTAGGTAATCGTTAGAATATATATTCCTAATTTACAGCAATAATGAGATTACATATTTTACAATCGTATTCCAACGATATTTCTAGAAGTAACAATAACGCAATCGGAATTGAAAATGATAATGCTGTAGCGTTTATAAACCAGTCTGACAGTGTTACCTATCAACATTTTTTATCCAGAATGAACGGCGTGATCTCGATTCTCAATGGCGGCTCGCAGAAAGAGTTATGCCCGCGATCTAAGCTCCCAGCGCTCACGGCTTTTCGCGTTATTCCCATACGGACAAAGTATCCGAGAGCATTATCTTCCTGCATAATGCATACACACCGGCGGTAGAAGCAACCCCTCCTCCCTCCCACTTACCATGAGCTCGATTCTCCTCGCCCTGCCGAAGGGAGGCTGCCGCTCCTCTTTCTCGCCCTCTCCCTACGGCCCCGCCGTCCCTCTCTTAGTCCCTCCTCCCGACCGAGTATTTCGTGTTATTTTATTGTGCTGCGACTCAATAGTGGCTCCCACCGCCTATACCGTTTCCATGTTACGTATGCTCCCGTTTCTTCCACATGCAAGGAAACACACATCCGCGTAGGAAGCTCGCGCGGAGATACCCGGACAATACACGCACTCACACACGCGCGCACCCACATACAGATGTATCCGTCCGCTCGTGGAGCGAGAGGTGTGTATGCAGATACACTGAGTACTTAGCATTAAGTATTCAACGCAAGGGGATCACGTATTATCGCCGACTCCCCGCTCGACGCGCGCTTATTTATTGCTACCCGGTACGTATCTCATGTGGGCAAAAAGAGAATGCCCGCCTCCCCCTCCTAGCATCAGTCTCCCCGGCTTCCACCCCTTACCCTTCGCTGATCGGTGCTTTACATCCGGAAGATTATCGTCCGCTTTAATAACGTTTCCTTCCGGCGCACGCGGTTCACCTCTTTTGCCGCCTTTATAATGCAGCGATATAAAATATGATACACGACCGATAAAATTTGAATAGAGATATTGAAGTAAAAGAATTTTTATGCTAGCTTTTGTCTCATTCAAAATCACACAGTATAGTATAATCCTGTTTTGCTAAAAAGTAACTGCGCTAATGTATACTTTAATCGACGATGGGATTGGGACTGTGTAAATTCATTAAAATTGCAGCTTCGTATTTCATAATTTATATATTGGCACAAAATATGATTGTTTGATTCCTAGATTCTTCAATTCTATGACACGTGTTGTTATCCATTGATTAAATAATATAGTCATATTTATAATATTAAACGTAAGATATAAAGATTTCAAAAATATGTAATCAAAATTATAATTTTTTTATTAATATAATTTAATAATTGTAACGAGGTTTATTACAATAATCTTTGAGTAAAACGTATTCTCAAACCGAAAATCGATATGGAGTAAGCGAAGTAGACTGAAAGAAACTCACTGCAGAAAGAGGAAGCAAACGTTGGAAACAAAAAAGAAGATGGAGAATAGAATGCGTTACAGCGCGGCATTTCCGAAACTGCGGCTGATGGAAGAAGAGTGAGGGACGGGATGGGGAAGGAGATAGAGACAGAAAAAGAGATAGATAGAGAAAGAGAGAGAGAGAGAGAGAGAGAGAGAGAGAGAGAGAGAAAGAAAGATGTAGCTTGTTTCGCAAACAGTTAGGAAACGGCTAACGCCGAGGATAAAGTGGTATCGGAACGAGACGATCGTCGAACAGATGCCGGGCCATAAAACAACCGCTTCCTCTTTTCCATCCCCTATCGCCGCTCTATCCACCCCCGTAGAGCAAGCCAACTAGCGTTTCTCCTAATGGGCCAAGACAAACTGCGCCCCCGCCGTTCGGTGTTTAGTGTGTCTGCCTCCAGGGGTTGCCCACAGAATTTCTTCCAATACCCATTACCTCGAGACTTTGGCCCTCTCTTCCTTCTCCCACCTCCCTTCTCTCTCTCTTGTTTTCCTGTCGTTGTATTTTTCCTTTTCCTATCCGGCTCTTGTTTCGCATATGCTGCGGCTACATGGGTCATTAATTGGAAAAAATCGCGGTTCCACGGAGTTCCCATTGCTCGGCGTAATAAACGCCGTCTTGGGGAATGAAGCCACGATTGAGTTTAATGCCTGGAAAAAAAGCAAAGCCCTCTTTTAATTTTTCTCAGGACAGCGAAAATTACTACACTCTCTCTCTCATCCATGATGCTATGTCGATGAACGTCGTCTAATCGCTTTGTGTTCGTGCTAGAGGAAGATTTTCCTTCAATATTCCCCACTGAAAACTGCATGCCCGCCTTGCGCCGTCAATCAAATCATAAAAGCAACGACGGTGACATCCAGGAACATCGAGCTCGATCGATTCGAACCCATGACCCCGGTGACGGACGTTAAGTGAAGTTTGGACTTGTTAACGAAGTTACAGATTCTCGTAATCAAGGAAAGGAGAGGGAGAAGTACCTGCAGTGTGTGTAGATATTCAATATGCCGTGGCTGTTAGCATCCACAATGTTATTCATATATTCAGAGACCTGCACACACATACATACATATACATACATACGCATGTATCCTTCGACGTGTACATATTAATATAGGAGTAGACGAATTCGCGGACGCGAGAAAAGCACGAAGAGGGAAAGAGTTGGACGAGTAGAGAGCGTAAGAGTGTCTAGGAAGAGGGATGGGAGGGAAGAGAACACACGTCGTGCCTCGAATGGAGCTTTGCATACCGTTTCGTACCACACTGACTCGATTCTGAGCGACGAATTCGTTAAGCATCCGTTTTATACGTACGTACGTACGTCTGTAGGAAAGAGGAGAATTTTGCCGGTCACGAGAATTTCACCAAAGCGACTGGAGTGCCGCTGATGCGAAATGCAAACTGGCCGCGTAATGTAATTGCTATAGGCGTTTCGCGCGCGGCCGACGTTTCGCGACTAGTCATTTAGCGGTGAATAATATGCAGCAACCGACCGCCCGCGCCGGTATATACATCGTCCGGGCATTTTTTATTCCGCGACTGCTTATCGGCATTTTGTTCGCGGGTCCGTTCGCAATTGACAAAGTTTTCCGACTCGCATTCAACTACTTTGTTCGTAAACTGTACTATGATAAAAATTAATAATGATAATAATTAGTAATGAAGCACGACAGGCTGACGTTAGTACAAAAAATACAACTTGAAAATGTAACGCAATCAGGGAAAAAATATCAAGCTCGTATATATGTATATATATATATATATATGTAAGTATTTTTTAAATAGTAAATTTCTTTTAAAAATGGTAACATGTGTGTTGACAATCACCGTCATCGTTCACGATCACGCACGAAAAGGAAGCAAGACGAGGAAAGTGGTACGCGTAAGAGACGCGCAGGCAAGAGACACGCAGCGATAATGATAGAGAGCCGACCGTTATTTCTCATTAAAAACAAGGGCTTCATCGCTCGCCATTATTGCAGAAGTGGCAGCGCGGTGTGCTCTCGTGCTTTCCCTGACAGGACCAGGCCTACAACCAGCCCACCCACCCACCCCGTCTACTAAGCGCGCCACGAGTACGGCAGTGAATGAGTGTCATTGAGAGGTGTCACTTCGTAGCATATTCGTTTGTATTTCCCGCGCTCTCGTCATTATCTGCCATGCGGTGCATTGTAACGGCGCGTCGGCCGCACTCGAGCACTCCAACCCTGCAAAATACAAATAATCAGGAGGATCCCCAGGTCTATCCCCCCGGTTCTGTCTAGTGGATCCGCGTGCTCCAACGCTTTCTCTTTTCGACTAAACATTCCGACTATACACTTCTCCTCTCTTCTCTTATTCCTCGTCGTACAACGAAGCAGCCAGCCTCTGTGTCGAGCTGGCTGTTCTTTATTCATCACTACGGCGACTCGCATCGGTGATTCGTTTGTCATTTCCCGTCGCGATTGACTGTAGTGCTATTGCCTATAAGAGAAAGTGCTACATCACATTTCGATATGCGAATCACAAATGAACGGATGCGGTTGACAGATTAACAAAAATAATAATATTTAAGAATTCTAGTATATCGATTAGATTTTTTTTTCTATCTTCTATGAGAGAAATTTAAACGAAATTAATAGACACGTAACTAGATTCGATGTCGTGTATAAACCAGAATAACTTCCCGCTTTTCAATTGAAAATGGAGGTGCACATATAGTTCATCGTTAAAGTATTCAATCCCCGAGCTAGACGAGAATACGTACAGATACATGCGTGATAAGAAAGATCTGCTCCGTTTCATATTTTGTTTGTGCATTGACCGTACACGGATTGCATCTACTAAAGCTCGCGGGTCATCACGTTGCATCATTTCGTCGGAAATACAGCTCTGAGCTATTGTTGTTGGCGTTTACGTTAATTGGTAATTTGACGAAACCTCTGGCACACATTTCGATGTTGTAAACTAAGGGCGTATCTACGTATGGCGCTGTCGAGGCATTATTCAGCCAGGGGCGAGTAATGCGATTTTCCAGTAAATCATGATAATCTTTGAATACTTTTACGATAGTGCATAGTACGTACATCAGGATTATTGAATCGTTATAGAGCGTCAGATGGAAAATGTTCTAAAAATATATTTAAAATGAGCACGTATTACAAACTAACGCAAGAGTATATGATCGAAATTTGACTTGCACATGTAGGTCGTGCATTTTCGATCATAATAATGCGTGACCGAGATACAAGTAATCATTTCAATGACAGTAGCTTCGAGATGAATTTTCGGAGGACAGCCTTTGGCAGATCGCGCAGCTCATAAACGGCACCGTAGCCTAAAGCCATATCGACTATTAAGCAGCGTATAGCACGGATATAGCCCGGTGTACGCGGTGTATACGCTCGTAATTACCTTTACCCTTAATTATCTATCCAATTAGCCCGAAGCTATTATGATTAAACCTATACTGTAAGTTTATAATAACAATTAGTTACTATCGACCGCCGCTGCGACGCGGTAATTCTCACTTTCCGAGCTGAATCACGGCGCGCCTTATTGAGGTTTAGAGTTTCGAAATTGCACTTCGTCACTCCCCCCCCCCCCTCCGCTTTGGATGGCGAAAACAAGCACCGGCGTAAAATTACAAATTTATCTTATGTGCTCTAAGGGCGCGGAAAAAACATTATGCTAGACGCGTCTCTAATCGTCATATTTCTGAAGGAAAAAAAGAAGAAAATTTACGGAAAAGGCACCAAGACAGAAATATTGCCTTCGTTAATTTATCGTTTCGCGCTCCTTCTACTTGTGCACGGTTATTATACTTTCGGATAATTAACTCGATTTTTCTTCCAGCGAAGATGAGATAATTGCGCCGATGAGGTACAAATGTCTCAGCTCGTTAAACTTGTTATTCTTCTCGGTAAAGCTCTGGAAGACCAATTATCTTTTGGTATCTATGTTTGGCTCAATAGTATTTTCAGTATAAAGAGTCAAGAGAGAGAGAGAGAGAGAGAGAGAGAGAGAGAGAGAGAGAGAGAGAGAGAAAGAAAGAGAGGAGGATTTCTTTACATAAATTGAAATAGAAATTATGTTATGTAATCTCGTATAAATCTATTAATATAAAAAAATATTTAATACACGACAATTAAAAGAGAAATTAGCACGTAAAAAATCTCGTTTTTTCTATCAATTAAGTAAATTTGCAAAATAATATTATAATATATTTCTGTGTCTTTAAGCTATACAATATCTAACAAAGCGGATACGAAAAGTAGTCGATCCCAATCGGCCGCCAGCCGATAACGATTTCCGCAGGAACGAATTATTAGTTCATTAGATGGAAATAACCCGTGATGGAAAGTAATGAGCCTAAGCCGGTATTTTTGCATAATGGTCGCCATAAAGCCAGCGAAGCGTTCAGACGTCGTACTTCGTAAAGTTGTAAAAAATCGGTTACTCTCTCAATGCTAATCAACTGGAATTAGCACTTCCTTCTTTACACTTCGTTTGTTGCCTCAATAACGTGCGACTCTTTCTCCCCAAGTCGTTGCCTGCAATTATAGTTATAAGTGCGCGAAGGAGTTTATAATTAGAATATTAATACGTGCATTGTAATAAAAAAAAAAAACATGTAAAAAATCTTATACGAATTGAAATTCTAGATTTAACTGCAAGGTACATTTATAGTTAAGTCTAATAAACATAATTTATTGCGTTAATCAGAATTCATTTTGTTTGTACTTCTTGCTGGTACAATTAGAGCATTTTTCACAATGTAGCCTTAACTCTATTTATTTTTCTGTACTTATCCGAGTTTGCATCTTATCGTCAGAAAAATTTCCTTACACAACTCGTATGGTGCCGTATATGATTAAATACTATTTAATGTGTAAAGTTTTTTTTATAATTATTACCTCTAAAATGGTAGTTTTTAAATTATAAGTTTTACGATACTTCAAAGAAACGCGATGCAGAAACTCGATCATTTCATCAAGATTGAAAGCAAATCTTTCTTGAGAAATGATGAAACGATATGAAAGACGATCACCTATCATTAAATGAGATCATCATAGATATAGAAATAGGAAGAGAGTAAAATAGGAATATTACATAATGATTCGACGGCACAGAGACTCGTTCAGCCGTATAGAAAAACGAGTGGTGATCGTACGCATGCACATCTTTCCCTCAGCTTCTTTCTCTCTTTCTCTCCTGCTTTCTTCGCATTCATCGACCTCTCTTTTTCTCTCCTTGAAGTCTCTTCCTTTCTCTTCTGCTCTTTCGGTTGCGTATTCAAATACGTGTACGTTTGGCGCGGTTGGATTTCAAGGTCTCGCCGCGGTCCATCCTGAATACGCCCACAAATTTATCATTGAGTATTATTCATTGAAGCGTCAATGGTACCATTTGAATATGAAAAGAAGGAGCCTAGTGAATGGTTCCGCCGAGGCGCGTCACCCGGTAGGAATATAGGTGTACACCTATACGGGGTGTCTCTTGAAAAAGCGCTTTAATTATCTTGCTTACACTCGCGCTAAATATGCAAACGATACGTTGCACAAATAATATTTAAGAAACAACGATTGATCTTGTTGCATCAAAGTAATATTATATAAATGCGACAATAGACTAGATATTTCTTATTCACTTTCAATTAAATAATTATACTTATATTTTCGTGCGATTGTATTGAATTTTTTAATAACAATAATTTATAATGTATAATGTATAAAAGTATCTATCTTTCTTTAAATATATAACTGATATGATGTAAAAATATGATATTATATAATATTGCATATTATAATATTATATAATAAATACAAAAAAAAATCATAATTTTGATTAATAAGAACGTGTCGGTTTTTCAGGCACCCTTTATATATGCAAAGCAGCGGGGGAACTAGATGGCAGGCTTCGATTATTTAATCGATTCAGAATATTCAGGGGCCCTCGGGAATTCCTTTTTGTTTAACTTCCTGCAGATATTCACCGGTGGGACCATCGTCTTCGTATCGTACGTACGCACACTACTTGGCCTTGTCTCTGACGAAGGGGAAGTAAGAACCAACGAACAACACGTTGTTGTCACGGGACAACGACGGAGGAAACGACGTGTCACCCGAATAAATAGTTATTCGACTACGGCGATGAGCGTGACAAACCGATCAAAGGCGGAGTCGGTTTCTTCGACTGTACACAAAGTCGATCGACTTTACAATTGCTGATTACCTGAAAAACATAACGGGCACGATTTTTATCTGATTCAGGATTTGTCAGCTGTTACATCACTTACGTCAGTTGTTTACTACAATTTTATTAGAAAATATAATATCTGATATCACATTTCTCTCCTGTCTGACATCTCTCGCTGATGATAGAATTGAAAAATAAGTAGGTATCCGCGCGTATATATTAAGGGAATTATAATTACTCCCGTCATATAGATGGACAACTGCGAATTACAACTTTCTCTGGTTAAACATCACTGCCTTCACATCACGTAAGCAATAATTCAAAGTTGCTTATTCTAGCGTTCGCCGATAAGTATCAAATGCACAACGGCCACGTTCTTCGCGCGAACTCGTTTACGTTAATCGCCTCTGCGGGACTCCCGCTCAACAGCGTGTCGAATGTTAAAAAGAGTATTAATATAAAACGACGATCGAAAGACGTACCGCTATTATAGGAGCGAGATCGCGTCTTAACGTCAGGACGGCGCGCAACGAGCGCCGATGCTCGAAGACGACGCGAGTGATTTCAAGAGCGGAGGGATTCGAGATAGGATTGTCTGCACCATCGGCTAGGAATCCCATCAAGTATCGTCGTTACCCCCATGGCGGAGCGCACGGGCGGCAGGAGGCTCGAGCTAGTTAGAGTTTATAATAAGGATCGGCCGTCCTGTATAACACGCTGCCGGGCCTATCATCTATTTATCGAGTGAAAATGTCTTCGGCTCAAATCCCCGTGAAATACGGCCTGGTGTCTCCTCCCTTCCTCCCTCCCTCACCATCATCCTACGTGTTCACCAGCCTTCGATCGAGTATTGTTTGTCGTCTATGTGCTGCTCCGCGAACTGTGAAAATCGAACGGGATTTCGAGAAAAGAGGATGGGAAGAGCCTTCCTACGAGAACCTCATTCGTCCAGATTACAAAAGCCAAAAATGATTATGTAGAACAATGCAAATACTAGTTTTCATCCCCAAGATGGGGATCGTTCTTCGTTTCTCGAGAGGATAAAATCTTTTATTACGATCTTATTATAAGATCTTCTATTCATCGTTACCGGACTATTCACAAAATAAAAGGTATATAATATTCACGAGAAAATGTTATATTTCCGTAAATCATTTCAGCACAAGCCTCTGTTTGCTCAGCTACTTAAAATTGTTGTCCATAAAGCCGAAAATTTACTACCTCTGTTTATATAGGAATCTCATCGGCGCCATCGAAAATTACAGTGTTTAGTCCAAACAAGGGATTTAACAGGCCCGAAGTCACAAGTCATTCAGCAGATATGATCTGAGTCGGTCGGGACGCTCAAGATAACGTAACCTAAGATGCTGGTCCTCCTCTCGGTTAATCACACTCGGTGAACCCGTCGCGATATTTGTAAATACAAAATATACAATTATGATATGAATTTGGACCGATGAGAACAAATCTAATTAAGTAGGAGGAATCATGAATGAAAAATCATGAGGAATCATAAGTAGAATCGGAGTAATATCACTTATTAAATTAACAAACAATTTAATATAATTTTGGATGCTCTAATAAGTACCTTTATGAGAATAACCTTTGCTACCAATAAGTACCTTTATTAATAATCTGATGTAGACCTTAATTATAAAATATAATTTCACAATTAATCTTGCACGGAGAACCTGGAACTCGAAGCCTGTGCGATACTTTATCTTTTCCTATTCTGCTTTCCAAGGATCATAGAGCTGAAAACTCGCATTGCGCGACGAGAATTTATCACGCGTAACACAACTCCAAAGTCGCATACAACACAGCATGAGCTGGGGATCAGCGCGATGATGGCAGGAGGGGGTGGTTGCTCAAGGTGCATCCGCTTGGAAATTAAAAATGTCGCACAATGAACGCTCGCCGGCTACCGTTGAC
Organism: Trachymyrmex septentrionalis; assembly: GCF_001594115.1. Classification (NCBI taxonomy): domain Eukaryota; kingdom Metazoa; phylum Arthropoda; class Insecta; order Hymenoptera; family Formicidae; genus Trachymyrmex; species Trachymyrmex septentrionalis. The sequence goes on from NW_017304543.1 coordinate 1,968,111, forward strand.
TGAAATGCAGTTGCGCATGCAACGGGAGGCCTCTCCCGTGCCGCCTCCACCGACGACCTTTTATGTAAGAGTTAACGATTTCGCGTGAGCGATTACAATCCCCCTTGCATTCGTTCGTTCACTCGTTCGTTCGTTCGACGCCGGGAATCGCGAAGGTGGAAACGCCGCGGTCGGTAAGCCACGTCGGAGACGTAAGGCGGGATTTGCTCAACGAAAAAGAATGTCAATGGCCTTTTGCAGCACTTGGTATCGCACTTCCGCGATACAATGAAGTTGTATCCCTTCCCCCCACCCCCACCCCCCCCCCCTCCGGCAAAAATCTCGCGCCGCACTGTTTAGCACGAGGTTTGCTGCGCTGAAGTCCGGGAAAACTTTAGAAAAACTATATTTGGATGTAGCGTAGATGTAAATTATTATTTTGTAAATTTCTTAGTAAACTTATGTATAAGGAAACAAGCTATATATATTATAAATATTATCCAGTTATATATTTTTTCTCCCTTTGTTATTTGAAGAAATAGCAATCACTGTAATAGACAGATATAATAGACAGGTGCAACTACTATTACGATAATTTTTGTTAAAATATACGCATCCCCCGTCGTATACTATTGTATAATACAATGAAGAGGTTTTACAGTTTCCTCAATTCCACCGTTACAAGTCCATATAATTGCGCTCTTATTGCTGTTTTACAAGAGGCAGTAATTGCAGCACGTGAGAAACCGTGGGTGGGCCCGCGCGCGGGCATTCCAAAATAAAATCGAGATACCGCCTTTTTGCAGCAGCGGAGATCGCAGCTCCTCTCGAGGGGAGGCGACGCCGGACCACACCGAGTTTCGACGTGTCACCCGGGATGAAAGAAAATGGCTGACGATCATTAGCGACGGTGACTCGCCGTCGGTGGATGGTCCTCGTTAAACACTCGACTCGCTTTTGACGTATCCATAATCACCGATAAGAACTTGTCGGACTCCCTTCCCCTGCCGTCCGTCGTCTCTTTATCTCTCTCTCTCTCTCTCTCTCTCTCTCTCTCTCTCTCTCTCTTTCTCTTTCTGCCTTTTTCTTTCTCATTCTCTCTCGCTTATTTACCGCCCCTTTCCCCATTCTTGAGTGCGCTGCCAACGTCCACATCCGCGCGCCATCCGTGCGACGACTTTGAAATCCAGGTGGTGACACCGCGTCTCATAAAGAGAGCGAGACCGAACGCATGCCGCAGTGTCGAGTGCATAAATAATCCGAGACAAATTACTCTTAAGTCATGTTATCGGCAAGCGTGGGGAGATTATAAGAAAAATATGCGCGACTCGTCGTACCTGCGGATTGCTCCTATATGCAGACTCATCGCGTTAGGCTGAGTTCCCCCCCGAGTGAAGGAGGAAGCTAATTAGACACCGCAAAATCGAGCGTTAAGGATTGTTAATTGCATTCAGAGAAATAGAATAAATTAATAATATTTAAAACCTGTGAAATAATTTTAATCATCTATCGAATCATCTTATCCATATTTTGATCTATAGATATTTCACCTATCAAAATTGTCAGCATCGGCGGAACAATAATGATGTTTAAACACACATTTATGAAACTCTCCAGAATTTTCGATTATTTGCATGGATTCATGTGTATGGAAGTGCTCATTTCATTTCAATTATTCTGCGAAAGTTCTTTCTAAACTCCACCTTCGATAAATCTCATTACGTGTGTAATCGTTTCGAGCCTGCGATATACCAAGACTATGTTCCATCTCTTCTCTTTCCGTGCTTGCCTCTCTTCTCGAGTTCACCTTTTTATCTCGCCTGCTGGGCGCGTCAATTTTGGGAAAGTTCCTCGAATGATGAACGACGGCACATTTCGAAGGAGCACGATGGAATCTTCACGAAATCTTCGCTTAACGGCACCCAAGTGGATTAAAAGCTGATCAAAGTTTGCGAACAGTCATTTCAATATCGCGGGATACCAGACGCGAAGACGGAGAACACGCGAGACCTTTTTCGTCGCCGTATAGAATACAATCAGGTTGGCGTTAACAGATTATTGTGTTTCCGACGAAAGAAACTTTCTGAGATGATAGAAAAGACTGACGCGCGAACTACATTTTATAACAAGGGGAAGCTTTTTCGCGTAATTTTAATCAATATATCGTCGGACACAACTGAAGTTTATTTTATTATCCACAAATATACGTAACTTTATACACATAAAAATTAATTCTTGTTGATAATAAATAAGAAACAGAACTTACTGCAGTTAAATGAAATATTTGTAAGTAGAAAATGGAAATTTAAAAAAAATATTGTACTTGAATAGTTTACTTTGGTATATATTGTAATCGTGTGCCTGTTAAAATTCTTTCATTAGAATTGTTTAAAAAACGTATTACATATAAATAAATATATAATAATTATTAACGAATAAATCGTTCATTTTATATGAATTATGTTCATGTAAATTTTTACCTTCCTTTTAATTAAGAAATTTTTATAACGTTTTTCAAAAGAATAACATATTTCAAAACGTTACTCAGAAAATAACGTTACCAAGAAACTTATTCACAATTCTTTCTCAGAGCCCATACAACAGAATACTCTTTCGTCCGAATAAAGCCAATTAATTGCCGAAACACAGTAAAAGCACAATATAGATGACTAATATGACTATTGGGTATAAATATAGCACATTGGTCACTGGAAATTGCAAAGCTACCTATGCTCATTAATTACTGCACTGATGACATTTCACGATTACACGGATTAATTAAAAACTCATATAACCAATAATGCGACAAAGGTTTATCGAAGCACGAAACTCATTGCTTCGTAATTTCACCAGAGCTACATTATTATGCCATCATTAGCTAAACATAATTATGTTTCTTGCTTAATGCAAATTACTTTGCCCGGGATTGATAATTACACATTATATTACGAAACATTCGTGTTTATTCTCCGCGTTTACGCTATTATGCTCTTTGACTACGTTTACCGATGTACACAATCGTCTGCTCGCACAATTTATATGCTCGAGAATAATTACAAACCTGCCAATGAGCGACATGCAAAACGTAGAAAAGAGAAGGTAGGAAAAGAAGACGACATCCGAGTTCGCGCGTACACACGACCATACACACACACACACACACACACACACACACACACACACACACAC
>NW_017304543.1:1971322-1990737 GCF_001594115.1 Trachymyrmex septentrionalis
GCGCACGCGCGCGCACACACACGCACACACACACACACACACACACACACGTAATGCACATACATACAAACGCACAACATGCTCACATACATACTTATCGAAGTACCGAGCGGCGACGTTATTACGACAAGGAAAAACCGTCTTCGTACGATCCCTGAGGCCGAATCGAATCAAAAGCTCATTCGCGAGCTTGGCTTCATCTAAAAACAGCAAGCTATTAATATTAATACGTGCAAGAAGAAAAAGAGAGCAATCAAAACGAGGCCCGCCGGCTTCATCGAGATGTGTCACGTCAATCTAGAAGACTTCAAACCATCTCGATCTGCATCACTTTCTTAAATAGAGATTTCACAGATATCGCTGTTAATTTCTACCAGATTAACTCGCGAAGATTAATGCGTATTCTTAGTATTTATTTGCGACACTATAATAGTTTCAGCTTCAATTTGATTGGTCTGCGCATTCATACGCATGGTAATAATAAATTACATCTAACAACTGTTATTAGGTTTTTTTTTTAAATTAACAACGATCATTTAAAACGGTAAATATGAATGATAAACTATTGAATTAGTAGTTTATCAATCATATTTAGTAAAAGAAGTGTCAATAAAATAAAAAAATGTGATCAAACAAATCAGCCGTTAGATCATTAAAGTCAATAATAGTATTTAGAATAAAAAAGGAAATCTCTCTGCGAATCTTTCAAGGACAAAACCTATTTATTATAAACCCGTCCCTGCGCAAACACATATTACACGCTTGAAAGAGCTAAACCAACGCAGCTGGACGACGATCGATTCTCGCCAACGATCTTCTTCCTCGATCCCTCCAAGATGTGCGCGTGCAGGGCTCAAGGTTCTTACGCAAGCCTACAATATTCCCATGCACCCTTTGACGGGTCGATCGCGCACGTTGCATTGTCCAAAAGGTTTCATCGAAGTGGAGAGGACACAAGAGCAGAAGAGGGAGGCACCCAACTGAGAATGGGAAATCAAGATCCCTCCAAGGGCGCGCCTTCAGACGTGCGTTTCCCGCACGCGAAGAAAGCAAAACCGTAGAAGTGCACCTGCGAGGTGCTTCAATAGGCCTTTCGTAGGAGGCTAATATTTAAATGCGCGGCGAGACGAAGAAAGACGCAGTCTGAGCGCAACCGATCGGACCCCCGATCTGACCCCGGCATTCAAATGGGCCGATAGCCGAGTGATACGAACGATCGGGTAACCCAACGGACTCTGTCGGTTTCAACTGCGTGGATTCTGAATACCGCACGCCGCTTCCTGTTTCCAAGGTCGATTTCACGTTTCTGCGCTGCTTGTTAAGCTACCATAAATTGATATCAACTATTTAGTTTTTATTATTCGTTCGCGAAATTTTTCATCGCAATCCGCGACTTTCACAATTTTTAATTTTTCTACACTTTGTAATTAACATTGTTGTCGGTGATGCAGTATTTTTGTTTGGATAACGTAAATTTATTTATACATTCATTGGGACTATTAAGTTATCGATGATTGATTATTACTGTTCTAATAAGTTCTTTGGAAATATCCAGTGGTCCCTATAAAATTATGAAACAAATTTCGATAATAAAATTCCCATCTGCAAACATCTCTCTGCTTCCAAGCTGAACCCGCAGCCGATGTCAAAAGACAGAGAGTGGCTCGGTAGTAGCTGCTGATCCCCACTTATACTCTCATTAGCTGCGAGGTCAGCAGCAACGAACAGCACCACCATCGGCAGCAACGGCATGCTAAACAAGCAGCGAAAGAACGAGGCAGCGATCCGGCGCAACGTAGCAAAGGTAGCTCCCGCGACTGATTACGTATTAATACGTTTCTCTGAATCCTGCTGTCAGACGGACACGAAGCGGATGGACACGAACGGTCGGGAAGAGAGAACGAGGGGGGCGTCCTACTGCCCAGGGCGTCCCGCGGGACACCGGGCGTCCGGGTGCTCTCTGATGAGAAAAATTACCAGAAATAAAAGGAGGACCGGCAGCGCGATTATACAAAACGGATATTACAACGGACCCCGGCACTGGCTCTTATTAAACCCTCCACCTCTGCTGGGGCGAGAGGCACAGCCTTCAGCTTCGCGAATTCAATGGTACGCGCGCTCGCGCACGCAAACGGAGCTACAGGAAATCTTCCTGAAATATTAACCCATCCCTCTCTTCTGGTCTTCTCTTTTTGCGAGATCCACACGGCCACTGGTTTCGCGGGATCTGCGACGTCAACCCTTTCTCTATTACTTTCTTCAAGCGGAAGGTGTCGGTATAAGTTCACCACTCTTACAGCTTTGTACCAGCTCAAAGACGAGAAAGATCCAACATTGCGCATGGACTATCTTCAGTTTCATGTAAGATTTTAATTATCCAGGAAATGTTTGATACTTTAAATTTCAAATATGAGAGAACGCGAGAATGCTCTCTGTGTTTTTTTTTAGCGGTCTGTAAAAGGTAATTTTATAGTTTTCGATAAGTTATAAACGTTTTATCTGTTTTCGAATCAGACATTAATGAAATCCGAATGATAAATGTCAGATAAAAACACGTCATCATTAATAATTTCTTTCTGGACTTATTTAGTAATGTATATTTTTGAACGACGATATTTTAGAAGTAATTGTACTAGCGCGCGCGCGCGCACGCGCACACACACACACACACACACACATTTTTCAAATATGGCTGTTGACAATTTTTTAATCTTTACTAAAATAATATTTCCTAAATTGGAAAGTTCAGCGCCGAGTTAATAGGATCAACCGCCATCGAAATTATATCCAAATCTTTTTGTACGTTTCAAAATTAAAATGATTTTTTTATAAAATTCCCTCGCACCTTGTTCTTTTTAGCAACACAACATTACTCATATTTTTTTACAAAGAAAATCAGAGATATAATATAAATTTAGCAACAATGTGTGCACGTATATAACTACTAATTAATTTAGAAAAATGGTATAATTTTTTTAATGTATAGAATATTTCCATATATTTTGACCATTTTTTTTATTATAAAACTTGTTTAAATTATTTGTTATAATTCCAATAATTTTAAAATCATTTAAGTCGTTTTATTTCTCATCACGGATGAGAAGTAAATTGATAATTCTTGTTTGTAAATAACCCCTAGATAAACTAGATGATTATATAATATCATTGGTAAGCATTGGTGATTAATAGCTGAATTCATCATTAAAATATGTACTGACTGCGACCGAAACGAGCAATCGGTAGCATCATGACAGTGCGTCTTTGATTTAAGCAAAGAGTCTTGCTGAAACTCGTGTCTCCATAGTTCGTATTGAAGTGCATATCCAAGTGGATTTGCATACGAGTTCGCATCGTGATGTTACCTGCTGTAGGAGGCCGGGCATATGTCACATTCCCATTGTCGGCATTGTCATAGAGAGAGAGAAAGAGAGAGAGAAAGAGAGAGAGAGAGAGAGAGAGAGAGAGAGAGAAGCGGATATGAGCAGTGAGGAGCGAAGGAGATAAGTACTTGTACTAAGTGCTGTTTTATTTGTGTAAGAACAACCACTTTGCTACCGCCATCCGCCCTCTTGCTCGGCCTACGAAGACAGACTGTTCGCGCACACAAACATCCGTATTCGCAGTTGCGATTTGCACGTGGAACGCACGCGATTCCGCAGACTTACGTAGGTGAGGCTGAGACGAGATCAGTGAGTGTGACTAAAGGAAGCTACTTCCGGTCGTGTAATTCCGTTAAGATGTCGGAGCATTCGCTATAATGTTCCCCTTGCTCTTTCCGAAAGCACGCAGATGTTACAGCTAATCCAGCAGCGAGGCATCTTTGATTTGTAGATTTATGATATAACATTGTTAGCGTATGCAAATATAATAGAGATTTTTAAGAGTCAGTGTAATTTTAATATGTGTATAATTTAAAATGTCGATACTGTGGAATCAAAATAATTTTTTTATTTATTCGTAACAATGAAAATTTGAAAAATAATGTAAAACACAGTAAATTATACGAACTGTGACTACAGTATTTTCTCGAAAGATATTTCGTTGAGAGTTGATCACACCAGCTCCAAATTCCGCTTACAAACGGGCTAACGCAATGGACGCAACAGAGAACTTTACTGTGATCTTATCATCAAGAATCAGAGCGAAGTTATCGCCGGTTAACAAACGTCTTCGTTATTGCTTCAAACGGTAAAGAGAAGAGCCTGTGCTGGCATTAACCAGACACTCTCTCACGGATCTGCGGAATACTGGTCCTCTGCTTTGATCTTGGTCAACAGCGAAACTTTAGACCTCCTAGTCGTACGCGTGTGCCAGCTAATTGGAAATGATTTGTTTGATTATCGCGAATCAATTCGATACGATGCAAGCTATCCGATTGTTCGTCCAATCGTCGTTCGCGTCGGCGCAATTCATCAATGCTGATCTATAAGCTTTTCGTCGAACTTGTCGCGGATTGAGACAATAGATCTTCCAAGCGCGGAACAAGTCGGTTCGCAGGCAAAAGGAGGACCAACTAGGCGCTCTGTGTGATACCTCGGCTGATGTCCAAAGGTGCTTCCCTCACACTCAACACTGGATGTGCCTTAGTCTTAGCAAATTGTACAATAACAATCCTAGTAGTAGCTGCCGGTGCTCCTTCCCGTCGTCCTAGGTACATCTTCGCTTCTACTGCCGAGTGTCTTCAAACCAACCCCTTTCCACTCTCGTTCTACCCTTCCCCCCGCGCGTCGGTGTTGTGTACATTAGCGGATGCTCTGAAGGCAAGACAAACGGAATATTACACAAATACCCGCCCCTTCAACCCCCCGTCTTCCGTAACTACCAACCACCCTTATCTTCTCACTCCCTTCCCCTTCTCTCTCTCTCTCTCTCTCTCTCTCTCTCGCTCTCGCTCTATCTCTCGTGATCTTCCGACAGAAAACATCCTCCTTTGCTCCTTTGCGAATGTTTCATCTCACGGAATGGTAGATATAGATAGATAGAGGGAAGAGAGCAAAGGGAAAAAGTCAAGCATGTAAAAGTGGACACCACTTGAGAGGTATTTCGCAGGAGTTTCGTCAATTTAAAAACAGCTGAGATATTCGCTTCCGATTGCTTGACTAATAAGAACAGGATTATGAAATGTCAAAATGTATAGTTACTGTGAAGTCCATGTTTGCGAAACGCTTAACTCAATCATAATGATCTATTATTGTTAAATAGCAATTATGAATTGTTTTATCATCTCCTTTTTTATTGCATGTTTTTGTAGAAAAAGTTTATCTAGAAGAAACACTCGCTTCTTTTAATTTAGAACGTTCAATAAAACGCAAGCATTGCAAATAAAATATTTGAGAGATACTGACATAATAAATAAAGATTGAATAAGGCGTATGTTGATTACGTAATAACCCATGAAAATTTTGAAGAAGAACGTTTAAAAAGGTTATTCCTCAAACACCGTTAAATCCAAAAATAATCGAAGATAAGCAAGAATTTCTCATTATTATGATTATTATTCGACGACGACGCGGGACGACGAAAGAGCGCCGTGGGCCGATTCCTTGACCACCCGAGTACGAAGGAGCGGGGTGCTTCGTAAATGCATAAAACGCGATATGAAATGCACGAGTTCGGACGTTTTGGCATCCGGACAAGCAGACAATCAACTCATCGAGGCGTGTGGATGCATTTTTATTATATATTATAGACTGCCCGATGCCTTCCTCCATATCGTACGTCACTCATAATGTCAGTCGCTAACGTACCGTCTCGAACGTATTTTACGTACCGGGTGCTCCAAAAGCGATCTATTACCTTAAACCCTTTTTACAAGCTCTTATTTTCAAGACTCGAAGAACAAATTGTTTAAAAAGCATATTTAACGTTTTAGATATTATAAATCGTTAAGCAATACAGATATGTTAATGTATTTATATAATTATTTTGCTCTCAGTAAAAAATTCTCTTAACATAACAGGCGTTTTTCGAGATAAATTTGAAAAAGATCGAGTAACGCAATGTTAAGAAAATGATGTAGTATGTCCTTTAATCAATTTGATGGCGCACATGCCAGATTATTTCAGTGTACACGTAATTTAACGGCTTGAAGCTATCGCACCTGCTCGTGTAATTATCCCATCGGAACACTATACTCAAAAATTACGTAACGCGATGATATCGAAAAGATGTTGACGTAAAGTGTCACAATATCTAACAAACTCGAGTAGAGAGAGAATTTTTCTCGCACTTGATCTGGCATTATTATAAGCAAAGTATAGTCGAGCGTTCACTCGAGCTGGCATTTCATTAATGGAGGATTCTATTTCAGAGTTTGACACCCAGTATAGATTTCGGATATAGGTGCATATCGGGCCGTATCTCCTTGTATCAGCCATACACATAATTACCATCTGATAGAGTCTGTTGTCTGTCGGGAGGTTGATTTCATACTTGTTCTTATTGCCGACCCGTCAAAGGTATCCCCGTGGTGGTAGGACGGCCGATCTCGGATGGGGGCCTTAGGGCCGCATAGGCCCCTTCTCCCGTCTCGACCAATCACTGACCCTTGGTCTCCCTTACCGTCGAGAAAACGTACGAGAAAAAGGAACGTGATTAGACCTGCGGCAGGACGATGCATCGACCAGTTCGAGAGTGTCGGCCGCTTCGATGGCCGCCAATCGAAGTCCAATCATTGGCTGAGGTAGTCAGCCATTTCGTATATTTCTGCATGCCTTTCGTCAAATGTAATAAATTAAAATCAGAAAAACGAAAAAAATGTTTAACTCTCCGTATTTTTATATGCATCTTCATATATTTATTCGAAAATTTATGCCGTCCACTAATTTGTATAATTCAATGAATCCTGTTAAAAAGTGTAATATAAATGTTGCATTATATATATGAAAAATGAGTAATTTGTTGAATAAACGTTCAATGTCGCGCTGATATGCAGAATTTTGCGGAAGTGTCAGAAGAACATTTTACGTCGATATGTATGTGAGCTGCGCGAAACATTGTAGCATTAATGTAGCATGAACCTCGCAACAAACACAGTATTGTCCTCGACTCTTGCAATTCCCACGGATGCGGATGACGCTTGAAAGACGCTCCTTCAGATCGCCGATGCAATGCAATCAACGCAACACCTGTCGAAAATGCAGATTTATAACGCAGCTGCTTCCGCCGGTGCGCGCAAGCAATAATTCCGGCGAGACGGAGGACCCGTCCACAATTTCGTGGTTTCTTCCATTCCTCGTGTCCGTCTTCTTCGCACCGAGACCAGGCCGACCTGCACCATGTTTATCCTCTCACTCGCGCTTTCGGGACGGTGTGCCTCGCATTGTTTCATTAGGCCACGTCAAAATATTAGGGCTGCAACTCGTTCCTGCCCTCTCCGATACACGTTACTGAAACCTCCCACAGCCCAAGGCCCTTAGACGTTAATGTTGCATGGATGGCGGACTGACTTGCGTATAATTACCACATTCGGCCATTTATACCAGGTGGTTGCTAAATTCAGAGAGCAGTGTATGAGCTTCGCTTCTACGACGAGTATCATCCATCCGTAATAGCAAGCAATCGTGCAAACTTGTCAGTAATAACTAATACATCCATTATTACGTCGCGCTTTTAATAACGTTTTTCCAATATAAGGTAAATGCTTATTAAATTATTATATATAGACGCGTATGATTACGTAAGCAAATCTCTCTTCATTATTTGACAAATGACCTATGACACATATCCATACGTTTCCTCGTTGTAATTTTCTCACACACACACACACACACAAGCACCGTTCCTCCTTTTTCTCTTGATTGCTAATCAAGATTTACTCGATCATCATTCGACTAGCTAATAAAGGGACGTGTACAAATAGCAAACATACGCGATAAACACCTACGTGTAAGAAGTGCAAGGGGAACAACCTGAAGTTCCGTTTGCGCACAAAGACTTGTCATATGCCCGAGTTTTTTTTTGTTACGATTTCGTTACGCCATTCATCGCGCCGTATGCGTTTCGGTAGGAGCTATTCTCCCACGCAGAACAGCCATCGAACCTGCTTCTTTCAACCTTCCTTCTTCGCTCAGATAAGTATCTTGAGCGAGCGAGTTCACTGGCTACATCCCCGCCATGGAAGATAGAAATTTATTTCAAATCCGCCATGTGGAAAGCATCTTTCTGTCGAATACTTCACGCTTCGGATTCACTTGACCGATTTTTCACACTGCCTTAATGTCGATTTGCTTGACGTGCAAACAACAGCGTGTTACACGTGTGACTTATATGACGGGCTTACGGTCGCACGAGGCATTGAATATCACAACAAATATGCTAAATAATTCGTAAAATGTATCATTTCGTGAGTGGAATATCAAAACGTGGAAAAGAAATATCGAGATTAAAATAGCAAGATCAAAATTCGAAGATTAAATGCAAATTCTGAAGTAAACGTAAAAAAAAAAATGATTTTAATATGATATCAATGCGAGGACCATTGCATTTAAAATATAAATAAAAGAAACAAAGAAAGAAAGAAAAAAAATCTCTCGCAATTTTATAATGAACCGATGAAATATGGAAATGTACAGTATAATCTCCGTTAAGACGTAACGAATGAATTACACGAGATGAATTAAAGAGAGCACCGCATTGACTTTGCTCGGGCACACCCTTCCTCATTTCCTCGCATTGTAATTCACAACCGTAACGCTGGATGCAATTGAAGGACTGTATATGGGAAGGTGGGCCGGGATCGTAAGTGCAAACGAGTCAATCTCTTGAAATGGTCGATTTTAAATGAGTTCTCTCTCTCTCTCTCTCTCTCTATCTCTATCTCTATCTTTCTTTCTCTCTCTCTTTCTTTTTCTCTTCAAAACGAAAGCGTCACCTGTCACTTCATAAGCATCACAGCGAGCCATTGTCACTCACGTCCGGTCGCATATGGGCGCTCTATTGTGCGAGACTTATATTTATTCATTAACAATTATCGAATACGAGCGGTAGCCGGCCGAGTTTTGTCCGGCTGATCGGAGATGTACGTTAAGGGCGATCGCTACTTCACGCTGCATAAAAATTGACATTCAGTCGATCTTGTTCTTTGTTTCAAAATGTAATTGAAAGAGATAAAACTTCCCATATCTTGTTTCTATATAAATTTAGAAAATATCTATTTATGTTAACTATAGCCTTATATTAGTAAATTTAATTTAATCATTTTGAATACTTTTGATTAAAAAAAGATATATTTCGTTCTGTTTCCATCTATTATAAATTCTGTGAAATTAAAGATGTTTTATGGCTTTTTAAAGAATATCAGCCAAAAAATTAACTGAAAAAAGGTAATATTATTATAGTAAAAAAATTTTGTCGTAAATATGCCCTGAAACCAATTGCAAAATACAAAACAACAAATTATTTGGCTTTTAACGGCTTATGCAGCGCAATTACTATATTTTGCTGCAATTTTAGGTAAATAACTTTTAAACGAGTAAGTGGATCCAAATGAACTTTTGCACGAATATTTATTAGAGTTTTATTAGTATATAAACAACTTAATTAAAATCATAATACTACTTTATCTTTGCAAATAAACTTTACTAATAAAACACGATTTTATATAAGAATCAAAGCAGCCAAAAAAATTAAATAACTTTGAAACTAATAAGAAACTTGTACTCAAAACATAGATAGTACTCAGACGTAATAATAGAACAATGTGATAGAACAATCTATGAAATTTTTACATTTTTTACAACACGTTTATATCCTTAATGTGTGTAAAAATAACGTAAAATTTCAATTACTTCATAATTTCTACGCTTAAAAATTGCGAGCATCGTGACGCAATCAAACTAAACGTAAAAAGCGGCGAGAACTTCTCACGTCAATGCGACAAAACTTTCTGGAGAGAAGCGACGAAGAGAAAACCTGCTCACAAAGAAATCATCCCTCAGATCTCCCCAGAGAGTATCAATCGAGAATCGAGTCTTTGGAAGATTATTTTTATAGACGACTCTTTCCTGATCTCTCTCTCTCTCTCTCTCTCTCTCTCTCTCTGTCCTTTCACGGGCGGCTTATCCGAAGACGCGAAGAAATCGTATATTGGACATCCACTCCTTTCAACACGTAATCTCAGTAGGGAACACTTTAGTTTTCTTCTATACTCTACGCTCAACGGGCTTAATCATCACGATGATAAAAAAAAATATAGAATGTTTCACACAAAGAATATGAGAATACGAGCTTCAATCTAAATTGCGATGATGGCGAATCACGGTTTTATCTATAAAAGAACAATATCCTTCGGTAAAAATAAATGTAATAAAAATATTTTTATAAGTAAAGATTTATCATCCGATTATAAATTACAAACAAGTAAAAAACGGGTACATCTGTTGCAAAAAAAATTAAAATTAAAATTTCAACGACATAACGGATGAACGATCTGACACAGTATCCTCCAAAGGGGCAACCCGATACGTTGATAAGCACGCTAGAAAGCTCCATTCGATGTGCATCCGGTTAATGATCACGTACCTGTAACGTGCTCACAGTAGCGCATTACTTGCCGATCGGCAAGCGGGAAACTCCGTCGTACTTCCATTATCTGGATTAATGGCTAAACACGCACAAGAGTTCTGCCGACGGAATCGTCCGGGCTGCACCTTGCCGACGGCTGCCGATCAATTAACTAATGATCGCTAATTAACGCTCCCCCGGGACAGTAATACTCGATAATACCCGGCGAGCCGACGTACGGTGGTATTACCTTACGTTAACCCGTCGGTTGAAGACCGGGAGAGAGAGAGAGAGAGAGAGAGGGAAAAGAGAGGGCCGAGGCAGGTCTTGGAGGCCTTAGTTTGAGTTTAACCGTGGCTCAGCGCTGTGCTGAGTAATCAAACAATTACCAGGAGGGGGCGGGAGGGAAAGCGGGAGCATAGTGGTAGGGCGCGACGTTACCAATGCCACCAAACCTCCAGAAACCACGGGATGGCGAAACGGACCAAAGGGATGAGCGGGGAAGGAGAATGCGAATTCGAATTCGAAGCGACTTCAGCGAAATAACAGCCGGCAGTCGATATTATTGTGGAGTCGGAAGTTCGGCAGCTCCCGAAACGCGAGCTAATTGACTGCTAAATTATCGCAAGTCACCCCTTCTCTCGTCGTTTGTCTCTCGCTTTTGGATTAGAAGAGGGTGCGCGTTCTATCCTCTTTGTGCATGTCTATATCGAATTAATCGATACGACACAATGGTAGAATCTTGTGTAATGTATGGAATCCTATTAATTTTAAGAATCATTTCGTTGTTATGTTTCCCGGAATGCGCTGCATAAACTACGACTATAGCGGAAGAAAATTACGTAATATAATTAACTCAGAGTAAAGTCATGAATAATATTATAGTAGAATGAATCCAGTATAAATTGATATTTTCAAATTTAATTCCATTATAAAAATTAATTACATATAAATTTTCTTAACTCTTTAAATACAATTAAAATGTATTTTTATTTGACAAAGTTATCCATATTAATTTCTTCATAAATTAACGTCTAATTTATTTTGACGCATATCGTAACTCACGTATAAGTCAATTCATCATTCGCGAAACATTCATGAAAATTCAGTTAGGACATATCGTGATCATAAACGTAAATTAATATCTAAATCGCGCTTTTAAGCGATTAAAAGAAACGGATAAGAATTAATTCACAATACTCGTAAAATGTATATTAAAATTGCTATTATAAATATATCAAATTCTCAATATTACACAAATATTATTGACCGATGTTTCCAGCATTTCTTTAGAAATTTAATTTTTAGCAGCAGAGGACACAGCGAATGAATTTCGGCGCGACTAATTGATCGTAAATTTTTTATATTATGATGCGAATTATGTATATTACTGCGGTACTTCAAAAATATTGCTATCGATCGAGATACGACGCAGGTATGTACTGCGCTTCCCAGCAAAATACGGAAGGAAGTGGCTGTGAATGAAAGAATTAATCAAGGAAGTCGACAATGTACTTTTTTATAGCAGCTGCGACGGCAAAGTGATTGGGGTCTTAAAACGGAGAAACCGAACGAAGATTGTAAGCCATTATGTCGGCATAAGTGACCAGATTATAGCGATTGCTACTGTGCGTGCGCCTTTGTTACGTTCAGCAGGGCGAATGAATCGGCAGTTTGGTTCTTATAGTTAGACCACAATCAGGTTGAATTACAAAGCATGTATGATACACCATGTGGCTATTACGTAATGAAATATGCAATCACGCGATGCTCCTGAGCGGGAGAACAAAGGAAGTTAATAAAGCAATCGCCCGAATCATTACGTATCAATTATATTTACATACTGAAAGACATTGATTGCACGAAAATGATACGCGGATCTGAACCTTTTACATTAAAAGTAAACAATAGAACGAAGTTATTATTTTATTTATCAACTATTCTTTTCTGTTTAATCGAGTGAAGAGTATTTATTCGTTTAAAAATTGAATAACACTCTTGTGATTTTAATCGATTATCACAGCCGATTACGTCAATGAGAGAAGTCGTATCGACGTGATCGATGAAATGGTGAAAAGGACGAGAAAAAGGGAAGGACAGCTTCCCCCTGGAAGCAGATTTTAATCGAGCGTCAAGCCGAGACAACGAATTTACGATCAGGCACGGCTGTTTAGCAACTCGATTTAAGGCCGTTCGACGAACCAAACGATACGGTAATTAACATAAAGTATTAATAATCTTCTATCGTTGATGGTTCTCTTTTTTATGTCGAAGCTCCTTTTCCACGGTTTATGCGCCCATTAGATTTTACGATCAAACCGAAAAAAATAGCCGAACGATAATGCGTAGGGAATCGTCCCTTAATCTCCCTTCCTCTTCGTTTTCACCCTACCTCTATCTTTAATTTTTTTATTCGCATCTTCATTATTTTTTATCTTCCGCTTTTCATCACCACAAATGAAAAGTTCATTCTTAACATTTTCTAAAAAGTTAGATTCTTTTAAGTTATTTTTTAAGTTGCATTAATTCAAGTGCATTAAACCGTATATTTAAAATATTTATGTATAATCAGTGATGATTTAAAGCTATCTGTTTTAAGCGAGCGATCGATCTTATAAAAGATCCTGCTTACCAGACACGCAATACTTGACATCTTCTGTATGTTTTCTGTATGTCGTTGTAATTCAATAGAGAATGAACTAGAAGAGGAAGAAAAAATTCCACGCAACAGTAACGAGGAGAAATGCACGGATGTGGAAAAAGGACGTGGTACGAGCTCCGGTATTTCCCTGTTTTCTAACAGAGGCCATTCTCGAGAGTTGAATTATAGGAGGAACGCGATAGGTGGTCCCAGACGGGTTGACTTCTTTCGCAAGCGAGATAATCGAAGTCTAAATAAATAAAAACATTTCTCCCCTTCGTCGACACGCTCGGCTCGAGCTTCTCGTCAGTTTGCCAGAATTGAGTTTGACATTGCAAGAAAATATGTTTTCTCGAATAAAACATGAAAGTCTTCATTAGAAAGAATCTTGCACTAATTATGTCCGGAAAATCGAATCCCGATGAAATAAATTGGTCTTCATATATGACGTAGTTTATAATCTGATAAATAAAAAATGTCGTAACATTCAATAATAAATAATTTTTAAGCTACGACATATCAAAGATGTAAAATTTATGCTCTATAATTACCGACCGTTCCGGAAATTCTTAAAAATATATACCTTCAATACCAACACTTTTCAATCAATTTAAAAGAGAACAATATTGATATAAAAAAAGATTATTTTAAAAATCCTATATACTTTCGATATTTAATTAATATTTAATTAATTTCTATATCAATAGGCTTTTTCAAATTAGTTGAAAAATAATAGGATTGAATGAGATATATTTCGAAGAATTTTCAGAATATATTAAAACTTTGCTTAATGTACAGAGCACAAATTTCACATCTTTGATACGTCATAACTCAAAAACTACGCATTATATCCATAATATCCTTTGTTGATCAAATTATAAATTACGTGTATGTAAAAAATATCGTGTATGTAAGAAAATCAACTTATTTAACTAGAATCTAATTTTCTATACAAGTGCAGAATTCTTTCAATGCGTTAAAGAAACACTTTAAATGTATTAAAATCGCAACTTGTGTAGTCCTGCTCTGACAAACGATAATTTCAACATCAACATACATTGCCAGATCATTATTACCACATGTGATAAAGACAATTCACTACTCATTATTCACGTCGAATGAAACAGTACGAGTTATTGTTAAACTTGCATTATCACGCAAAGTAAAGAACGAAATTACAAGTTATCGTACTATTATATATACGTTTAGGTATGCATTCTAGCGTCGATTTTATATCAGACAGACAACCTTTTCCACGGTTTATTAGGTCGAGATTGTTGTCCACTTCACTTTCGATTCGGAATATCAGCGGGTGGGCATACCTGACAGCTGGACGGCCCGATATCTGTTCACGGTATTATTAACGTTTACGAAAATACGAACGTTAGCCGCAGAGTCGAAGGGCGAGGTCGAAGCGAAATTAGCTGTCCGATACTAATTAGCTTTCAATCTAATTCCGCGCGGAGCTTATAATCGCTGACCGAATGAAATCGGAGCCGATTGATTTGCTTCGAAAATCGAACAGCGTTTTACGGGTCTTCAACGTAAATGAACGGTTAGATCTTAATTACGGATTGAACGTAACTTGACATCTCATATAATTTCTCAGAGTTAATTTCAATTCGTTAACTAAAAGGTATGACAAGAATAAAAATAAGAACGTAGCATAAAAGGCAGGCAAAAACAGAGAACTGTTAAAAACAAAATTGGAATACTATTGTAACTATTTATAAAAATAGATGTTAATATATTATAAAAGAGATCGCAAATAATCGTAATAACAAACGTATTGTAATAAAAAATTATTAAAATAATTAAATATAAAAGAGACACATTTTGTACACGCTCCAGAAAAATAAGATAATTCATAATCAATGATTTAAAAGTCCAGCCACATCCAGAGTTTTGCTTTAAAAACAAAACTCTGGATGTGGCTGGAGCAATAACTTTGACGATTTGAAATCATAATTTCCCGAGGCATCGTACACGAAATTCCAAGATACATTTGTACATATTGATCTCGATGTGCTTTTACAGTCGTCCGCAAATCGCCGGGAGTGTACGAGCTGAATTATTCAAAGGAACAGGATGCGGCCTCCGGGCTTTCGATATCGGCTACGACGTTCGACGTCTCCTCGAGATATCAAGAAACAGAGAAGAGGCTAAACGGTGAGATCGAATAGAGGAAAGATCCGAGTGGGGATGCAAAAGGTCAAGTCCAATCCTTGCCGTCCGTCGTGGCCTCTCACGAAAGCGTGTGTCCCACGATTGGAAGGAGAAGATCCGATTTACATATTTATTCCACGACAAAGGCTCCCATCGGATAGATGGAAGACATCGTGACGTTTTATCGACTGCGACAGTTAGTAAAAAATCACAATTGTTATCCGCGTATTTTCTGATCACTATTTAAAACATAATATCAGAGAAAAATGAAAAACAAATAAATAAAGAAACAAATAAATAGTTTTTTAAATTAAAAAAGCCGGGTATATGTCAAACAGATTTTTAGATTGTTTTCAGATTTTAGATTTTAGAAGACGTTCGTGAACTGATGATATAACTGAGAAAAAAGAGATTCTACGTGAAAAATCAAGTTAAAAATGTAGAATAAATTGTTTTCATATCTATATGTAGAATTACCTCCTTTCCAGTTGTATATCTAAAATATCTTATTGTTAGATATAAACTTCACAGCACACACTTTCCACATTTCATCATAAATTCTTAGTAATCGTATTATCTTGTCGAGATAACCTTTATAAACCTTACATTACAGTATAAACCTTACATTTTGGTTAGAATTATTCCAAATTATCGTGTTCTTTATTGAATGGATACTAATGCACAATTCTCTCGGTCGAATGCATCACGCGCGACACTCGACGAAAATCCTTTATCCTCAAATCGCCGGAGATAATTTGGTCGGTGTAGACACGGCAAATATCTGTACAAGAGATCGGAATAAGGGTTGGCGTAGCGGTGGCGGGCGGGGTCGGCGCGTGGAAAGTCTATGTAGGTTATAGGGGGACGGGATCACTAATACAGGAGATGTTTGCGAACCTGTTAATAATGCCGCGTTTGCTCGCCGGGTTATTAGTGATAGCAAACACTTAAATTGTTCTACCGTGGATTAGTAATAGGCGCAGCTGCAAAACTCCGGTCGGCTGCGCGTGAGCTTTTCTCGTGCCGAGTCAAAATCATTTCGCCAAAAATCAAGATTTGTAAGCAAAGTGTAAAAGTATCCTGGAGTCTGAATCATCACAAGAAATTTTGTAATTATATCTCCAGTGTTCTATTTCGATTACGTATAATTATTTATATATCGCTTTGTATCCCGTGTTGACTATTTCACAATTTCTAAAAAATATGCTTAAAGTTCTATAAAGAAATATGATCTCGAAATACATTACAGATATTATATTCTTAGATTTGAACGTTTGTCCTTTTAATTCTCAACTGTAGCAATGGGTCGTTTAAATCCAAAGTGAAAATTCTTGGAGAATGTACAATTGTTGTTGTACAATCTGTAGGAGTGGTACTGCAAGAGTTTAAATTGTAAGCAGAAAAAACTGTGAACCTTCCTCTATCGATCACCGTAAGACGGATGTTCACTTACATTCTGTATTTCAAAGAGAACGCTTTAGAAATTAGACGTAGTTTTTTTATAATATTGATTGGGACCAAATATATTTCACTCGAAAAATAAATCAGTTCCGTTTCTCTTAAAATAAGCGTAATTCTCTCAAAATTATTTTCTTTTCCAATTTCGACTTATTTTAGGCAACACGGTCGAATTTCGATAAGTCGTGTGTTTGTCGACATATCGCTTCAGCCGCGATACGATCTTACTTTCGTATAACGCATAGGGCGCGGCTCGGTATATTCTCCGGTAACAGCTCTTCCTGTAAAAGCCCTTTCCAGGGCGCGAGCAACGCTGGCGTGCGCGGCGTTATATCCCCCAGGATCCACCTTGAACACATCCAGCGAAAACCAAACTGGTTTAGCTTTAAGCACGTTAGGTACCCCTTTAATAGCTTATAGGTAAACAAAATTAACATATCTTAACAGCGTTAAGAATTTCCGCGTACCCCGCTCCCACCGTTGCAGCCCCAGGCAGACGACGGGGCTAAAGGGGTAAGTTTGTTAAGTAGCGACGAGCGCGAAACCGCCAGGAGGAACCTGGTGCCGAAGACACGCGATACCAAAGATACGCGATCTTCAGGACGTCGTCTTATATTTTCCCGGGTGTACCCGGATTATGATACCCGTAAGGCGAGTCGATCTCATCTCACTGACTTTTCTTCGAAGTTTCCAAGAATTTTGTACTTAAAAGCTTTCGATAATAATACCTCCGTGTTTTGTATTCTTGAGCTTACTTTATCTTTAGCTTCACATTCTCACAGAAAATTATTTCACACAACTCCAAATTACGTTTATTTTCGGTATATATCCAGAGGGAATAATATCGTGTGCAGCTTGAACGTATTGTCATCGTGCGACAAATGGGTGGATCAGAATGTTTTAGACTAATCCACCGTGTGGTAATCGCAAAGGACAAATTTATGTAGGGTATCAGCGTTACGAGAATAGAGAGGTTTCATAATACATTCGCACAGTGGATATTTCTAGTTAACTTGAACAATATTGATTCAGAACAGAATGCAAAGGCGGAACGCGATGACGGATGAATATCCATCGCGATGCCACGACAAAATATTTATTCGCGACGGTACATGATCTCGGAACATATTTTGGCATCTGTTCGCACTTTCATGTTACTCGACGGCCATAGATATATAATGATCATCCTTTGTTTTAACATATTTGCGACGCGACGTAATAGATGCGATGCAGCCGGTTAAACAGCGTTACGTTTTGGCATCGCCGAGCAATTTATCACCATCTATCAGCCATCAAAACGGGATCAGTCGCGTAAATCGCATCTTTCTATAAATTTCCGTTGCCTACGGTACAGTTGCGAAATATATCCGAAAGCCCGAGTAGATTGGCGTGCTGACAGTTCTCGGCGTAGCATAATTCGTTCCGTCAAGTCGAACGTCGTTACATTAATATTCTGGCAGCGTCGTCCTTCAAACGATTACTTCACGTGATTTTAATTTCTTCGCGTTTCTTGCTACGGCCGTCCTACTCTTTGGCTTGCAGATTTCACCACGACGTCCGCGATCTACGAAAAAAAACTCACTTTTGATCGTTGTATATGTGCGCATTTTTGAAAACGTCATATCTTTACGTCAATCTTAGATGCGACTCTTCGTTGAAATGCATGTAATTCTAAGAGTTGACGAAAGAAAACCGCGGTATTACAATTAATATTAAATATATATGTATGTAGACTTGAAATTATTTTGGAAATCAAAATTTAAAAAATTTACTATGAAAAGACATAAACATTCGTAAAGGAGGATGAAATAATGGAGGATGGTGAGAACTAAAAAAGAAAAAAAAGATTGAAGAAAGAAGAATGGTCTCGCGACAACTGCAGAGGTTCGAGCCGAAGAGACACAAATGCATCGCGATGAAATACTCAACGACAGTACATTCACAGTGGGTCGTTATGGTAGGTCTTTATGCTCACGACAAAGCATAAATACGGCTGATTCGCCTAAGGCTGCCTTTGTACAGGTTACACTGATCGAGATATCCGCGTAGGACGTGTGTGGGGTGTACTATTCTGTCGCGGAGTATCCCAGACGGCACGTCGACTACCAAAAATCAGAGAAAACGAAAGTGAAGGTAACGATTGTAAACATGACATTCCACGTACTTCGCGCTCCAGAAACAGCGCGTTCGAAAAGGTGTTGCGTCCTAGGAATACAATAAAATTCTACCGCTTCAACATAATCGAATGACAATCGTTCGAATCGTAATTTATATTCTTACCGTGATTAGAATCTTTCAAAGTAATAGCACAGTGATTAAAATCGCGTTCGCGGGAAGACGTTAAAATTCGATAACATTAGTAAGACAAGAAACGCTCTTGGAATATAATGACGGACGAAAGCGCTCTCGATAACTATCGAGAATATGTATTTCCAGTCTCATGAGTCACGAGTGATGACGGTACGTCGTCGTTGTCGGGTCGTACAGACTCTCTCGGCCGCGGAGAGAGTCAATGCCAGAAATAATATCGGTATACTCGTACTGTCGGTAGAGGCGGGGGTGATGTCCTAACATCATCGGTTAACGAACTATATTTATCCGGCGGGTTCATCCGCGGCTTCTTTCTCCTCCCTCCCCCTCCCCTCCC
>NW_017304543.1:1990837-2009748 GCF_001594115.1 Trachymyrmex septentrionalis
TCCCCTCCCCCCGTCGTCGCATCTCCTGTTCCTCTTCTTGCCTCCTCCTCTTCCGTTGCCCCCACAACTTGTTCTTGTTCCTCGGCGTCCCTTTCTCCTTATGATCCTCGCCTCTTTGTGACAGACAAGAATTCGAGATACACGAAATCCGCACTTTCCAAATTGGCGCATTCAACCTTTTGGGTCCCCAGAATTATTCATGAGCCCGCTGAAAAGCCAGCCCGCGACGAGCCGTGATGGTATTAAGATGTCGTGCGTATTTGTTGAAATATTCGCGGTGCGCTAGACATGCACACGCGAAAATTCGCGTGTGCAACCTTGTGCGCCGGAATTAATTCCGAGTCCACTGTAAAGCCAGCTTGGAGCGCCGGAGCGATTATTTCGAAACGCTGGAGTGTGACGTTAAAGAAAGCGTAATGCGAACGTTCGCGGATAATGTCTCGAGATTCGGAATGCGGCGTTACGCGTTGATGATTGTCAACCGGCAGTTACGCAGCATTCTTGTGCATTAAATCACGAAGAGCTAAGCCTAATGGAATAAATTATAGCGCCGTTCGACAAACTGCCGTTTAATAAAATAGAAAGCGCGATGTTACTTTCGCGGCTTTGCGATTTGATCGTGAAAGTTCACGGTATTCACACGAAAAATTGGAGTGCCTGGGGCGCATTCTCGATCGCGCTTACGTTTTTGCAAATATCTCAATACATCTCGTGCAATAAAACCGAGATATATATTATATATAATATAATAAATGACAGAGTCGCGAGAAAGTAAAATCAGCGAGATAATAAACTATATATATGTATATATATTTTAATCGTTACTGACTTGACGGTTGATTTATGTTTTATAGGACAAAGAGAAATCATTACGCCTCGGGATATGAATGCATAACTTTTAGACTACCATGAAATAAGGATACCCATGGAGGATTAAACGACTTGTTACTACATCTCAAAGAGTCAAGCTCAAACGAGGAGGAAGCTCGCCGGTCGATTTGAAGGAAATAAAAGATGGCTAAAAAACTGAAAAAGCCCAAGTGACATGTACGTATTTGTTATCCCTCGATCGCTAAAGGGCCCCAGATAAATACGCAGCCCCCTACCATCGCGGGGAGACCAAGGGGTTATATGGGGGCCGGTGATAAACAGTGTCGCTCATTCACAATGGCCGGCGAACACGCATTAAAGCGGACTAATATGAAGTGTATTAATGCGTGCGGCATTGTCTAACCCATGGCGTACACGGCTACTGTCATGGGGCCCGGCTTTATCCCGCCGTGGGGGGCCCAGCGGTGCCCGCGTATGTATACGAAGTCTCCTCCGATATACCCGGTGACTTTTTAAGGAACCCCGCGACGAGACCGGGTGGGAGGTATTTACTTATCATTATGTTGATTTTATTACCCCCGAGATGCGACAACCGTTCCTCGAAGAAGCGTTACAAATGCGTTCTGCCGCTTCGAATCTGTAATCTGCGAAAGAATTCCTCCTCTGTACGGTCGCAGGTAGCAAAGAACCGATAGTGATCGAAAATTTTTATTAGCTTCCTCTTAGTCGATCTAATCGTTTGAACGCATGATACGCGAGATAAATGCTATAAACGAGTGATGTATGGTATAAAAAGAATCGCAAGAATCTCTCTATAGGCCTCGTCGCCAGGGTATTATGTTATTTCGCGATTGTAGTCGCGGCTATGGTAGTTATTTATACGATTTAATATAGCGGCTGTACATGATAATAAAATATGCGACAGTTAATTGCACGTAACTTTAACTTTACAATGTATATATAAATAGTTCTTATTATTACTGAGATATATTGATGTTAATGTTTTTTTATTAGTAGTTTAAAGTAATTGCTTCTAAACAATTAACTGCCTGGTCCTTTTTCAAAAAATGTAATGTACATTGACGAATAAGCAGATATCGGAAAAGACGAAAACGACGTCGAAAACGTAAAAATGTAAAGCGCACCCCACATATGGGGCCGATCGCGGGGTGCTGCAAGCTAGTTCTGCCCACTGGCTTAAATTATGGGGTCGCCAGCCAACTCGCGCCACGCATAAATGATTGCTCGTGTTATGTTAAACATCCGGGCATGGAGAGCTGCCCCGAGAGAGCTCACCCACGAGACACCCGATGGAAGTGGAAGAGGAGCGGTTGGATAAAAGAGGAAGAGGTGGAGGCAAAAGTTATTTATCTCGAGCAGTCGCATGAGCAAGGATTTTGAATAATTTCTACCGGTGGAAGAGCCGAGAATGTTACCCCGTAGGGCGCGTCAAGTTGTCTATAGATACACTTTAAACTTAAATAACATTTCGAAACCGCGTAAAGTCTTGCAACTCAATCTTCATAATTTCTCTTATTGTTAGCAGTAATCGAACATAAAAAATAGAATAGAAGAATAATATTCTCTCTCTCTCTCTCTCTCTCTCTCTCTCTCTCTCTCTCTCTCTCTCTCTCTCTCTCTCTCTCTTTCTCTAGCGAAGTGTACTTCGTTAATAATATATCTGGATGTACATATACTGATTCTTCATAAATTGTAAATTCTTATTAATTTGTTAATGTGATATTTATATATATTAACTGTACCACAATGCAAATCGAGAACATTAAGTCAAGGATAAAGCGACTAATAAACCATCCAAAGAGAAATCTGAAATGAGCGGAATCAATCCGCAGGATGCTGAGAAATCCAGCTGTAGACACACGAATGCCCTAGAAATACGAGCGGCGATCGGCCTGAAGATCAGCCTGGTCAGCGGTCAGCGAAGAAAAAAGACATATTAGAGACATCATAATGCCAGAACGAAACTGTGTTCCAATTTATAACTGGATGATATCGCGATAGAAGCTCAGATTCGAGGCATTGTGTTTAGTACGGATTCGTTCTTGACGTTGCAGCAGGCATCGACTGCCTGGGTGGGGTCTTGGTTCCTTGGTGGGCCCAACTCAGAATATCTTTTTGATATCCTGTTAACTAATGCCCGCTATTCGTTACTGACGTACGGCTGGCAAGATCTATGTTTTACGTGTAAATAATAGCTTTCTCGTAAAAGATTCGCCATGATCTTAATTATTATGCAACATTGATACATGCAAACTCTTTCATTAAATATACGTTAATCTTTTTGAGCGCAAAGATAAGATTGAGAATCGTTATATCTCGCGTTATCTTACAGATTTCTAGAGATAAAATCATAATCTGTAAAGATATCTCCAGATGTAATTTTTTCTGCCATTTTATATATAAAGTAATTCTGCAAGATTTATTTCATTATTATTCGCTCTATTTTTTTTATAAAACTACCTATGATTATCAATAATATAGTTCCCTTTTTTTTTCTTGATTTTTTGCCGTATTGCCTGACATTTAATTGTAGGACATTTGTGATCTTTTTGTTCTGCCACATTTACGGTTTTATTGTGTAACAAATGTTCGCAAGACTGCAGTCAGTATGTTTACGACTGATGCCCGAGTCCGGTAGTGTCTCTATATTCGGTTTCGGTTCTCGACCGCAAAAGCTGCTCAACATGTATCAGTGTCCACGTACGACATGTGTGCAGACGTCAGAGGAAGAGGACGTAGGTGAGGCTAGGTCCGGACAAGAACGAGGTGCCTGCATTGTTGCAGGTCCATTGTTAGGCCTGAGTCAGAGAAGAAAGGTAGGCCTGGCTACATTGGTACCGCCTACTAGACTGACCCCGACGTGGAAGGACCAGGCCAGCGACGTCCTGCCTCTGCGATCCGTTGCCTCTCGTTAGATTTTCAAATTACTAAGTGCAAATTATTTAATCTACGTGATACTTATTTAGAATTGAATATTGAATCTCTTATTTATTCTATATTGGAGCAATATATAAATTAATATATAAATTAATCTCCTTTTTCGTAAATAGAATAATTAAATATGTTTTGAGTTGTAATTAATGTCTCATATCTATTCGCGAAATAGTTCTCGAGTATAAAAAAAAATATATAATTCTGAATTTAAATAAATCTAATGTTTTCGGTTCTTTGTTTCGCATATTGCGCGTTATACGTGCAAATAAGGCAACTTCTCTAACATGAGTCAACTGCGATAATCATGACCTCCTTGCCTCAACTTATTCAATAATTTAAACTGCAATTGTCCGCGTAATCCCGAAAAATCCATACATTCTTGCAATTGAAAATTTAATAATAAGAATTTAATAAGATTTAATCAATCTTTTGAAATTCTTTTTGTTGCTCTTCAATAATTTGTTTTCGTCAAAAACAATTTTTAATAAAATTAGATATAATAGATGCGGCGAAATATCTCTTTGACAATTTTTTATTAGTCATAACATTATATAGCCAGTGTGATATTTGTAGAGCAGCCGACAGCTAAGCATATGTAAATATAATACGTCTGTTCCATTACATTAAAACGTATCGGTAGAAAGGGGAATAGAAAAAACGGGGGATACAGGATTAAATATAAATATTCGCGACAAGAATGCATTTTGTGTTAAAAAGTAAAACAAAATAGTTAATAAGCCGGTGGCGGAACTAAACCTTAACGTGCTTCGCAATCGCAAGAGGAGCAAAAATTAAGAAGATTAAAAGGTCGTAAAGCCGCTGAAAAGAGTACACCTAGCGAAGCCGGAGAAGCATTCGCGATATTGTAATGTACATTAAAATTGTAATCCCCGACAGTGTGGCACGGTCCTCTTATATTTTACGCAAAAGTCAAAACATTCCGGGATTTGAAGAGACAGGACAAACGATCACTCGTAATTATTCCAGGCGTTAAAATATTTTCTCATCGAATGGAACGTCTATATTCGCGGAGTGGTACATTTCCATGTATAAGATAGAAATACGAACATACAAAATATTCTGAAAAATTATATTACGTGTGCTATACTCTCTACACCTCTTTTTCGCTAAAACATATGTTACATGAATATCCCGTCTTATAAAAAACTCTTTCATATTCCACAGAAACATGTTACTAACTTGTTCACAAACTCAGGAAGTAAATAATCTTCTGTAATCTTTTAAATGATGATATTTTTTCTCATGAAATCGGCAATCAAATCTTTAAAGCGTGTCATATTTATTATCGGAACATAATTATTGAGAAATATTCTCTTACATTTATGACAATTTATTAAATTTATCGTCACATATGTACATATAATTATTTAGATTTATGTATGTTCATCTATTTCTTCGGAATTATGAAGAAATAAAAATTAAACTCAACCTTGTTCCACGAAATGATATGAAAATTACATTTCTAGCCACAATCCATTTTATCGTGACTCAAAGGCAACGATCTTCATCCAATAATACGATACAAAAACACGTTAGATCGCGGCGATCTACAAGAAGTAATGCCTACACTGTCGCGTGCGACAGAAGCGGCAAGGTTATATCGTCCATTTCTCGAATCGTAGCAAACGATCTTCCGTAATTATGTGAGACGATGGGACATTTTCTCACGGGACGAGCTCGGCGTACGAGCCACGAAATGATGATCTCCACCAAATGAACCGCCGATGACGTCGACTGTCATGCGACGGGCGCACGACCATCGTCGTTGAACTCGCTCGCTAACAAGCCCCATTGCCTCTTTATTATCGCGGCCGGATCGCCCAGGAATAGCCACAAATCACATGGAACTGGTTATCCGGTGCGTCATACGCGCTTCGTATATCTCCGGAGTGGCATTACCTACCGGAGTACTTAAACTGGTTCACCTATATGAAATACGATTGTAAAGCGTTCATGTGGTGAAACCCAACAGCAGGTAGATCTCTCCAAAACTTGTACGAGCCGCGATTATTATTCACGGCCACTTTGATTACATAATTAGAGCGTGTCACTGAGAGGCAGTCGTCGCTCCAGTTCGGAAAGGTAACGTTACGAAAATTTCGGAGCTGTTATCCGAAGCGGCCGTGAGAATTCGTGAGAAATTTTGAACCCGACACAGTTCACGCCCTATGATCTGACATAATATATGCTTGCGGCATGCTAACTTTCTCAGCAAAAAAACGTTTAATGGTATGAAATTTTATATATTCATAAACATAAAGGTATGAAAACGTATAAACTATAATAATTCTGAATTAATATTATTTGGATGTACACATTAAATTGCTTAAAATGCAGTGTTCATTTTTAATAACTATAGAAATTAAGTAAATCAAATTGTGGAGAATTAACTTAATAAGAGATTTCTCTCTCTCTCTCTCTCTCTCTCTCTCTCTCTCTCTCTCTCTCTCTCTCTGTCTCTCCCTCTCTACAATGTCTACGTCTTACAACGAGTGGAAAAAAATTGATATATCTTTAGATAAAATTATCCAAATTCATACTAAAATACGTTAAAAAATTATTATTAAAATTACAATGTAGATAGATGATAGTTCATGAATCATGCACATTAAACTGCATCGACTGAAACGAGAAAATATCAGTAATGTATGATGTTTCTTATTAAAATTAAAATTTATCGTTACTCGATTGCAGAAGTCAGCTTGCCCGCGCAATCCTGTTCGGCCATTGGTTTTCCGCTGACTTCGCATTAATAGTCCGATATCCTTTAAACCGGGAAGATCAATGCCCACGCTCAGCCCTAAATCACGCCTTGCGACAGAAACAGATGTACACTAGCCCGCTCTGTCGCAAATAGTTCCCGCAATAAGGCACCATGCTGCAAGCCGCGCTGTACCTGGTATGATCTACAGTAGCCCCCCGAGTTCGACTCTCCTCTCGCTTTGGACCTACGAGGGGTACCGACATCGCACAACACCGATGTTAGCGTTTAAGTTCCTCGTGGTCGTGCCGATGCCACGAGCTCGGGGTAACCCCCGAGAGAAGAATACTCGCGACGCGCGTATGTAAAGACGATTGTATATCTGTATCAATTGTATGCATATGCGGGGGCCCTCCACCTCCGCAGACTTCTCTTCCGATTTACCCCTTGTATTCCCTTCCGCCGCCTTCTTTGTCAGTTGCCCATAGTCTATAGGCACGTATCTTACGTATATTTGTCGCGTTTACATTATATGGTTTATCGTTATTGTTCGTCACCGATGGGAGCACCTAAGCCCTCCTTCCCCTTCGGTACGCGATGCGGAGAGGGAGAGAGAGAGAGAGGGGGGGGGGACAAAGAGAGATAGAAAAGGGAAAAACACGAGTTAATCGTTATTAAACCAACCTACCTTATGCGATCTTAATTTAAATACGATTATGGATAACCTGCGCTGCGGTATCAAATTTAATATTCAAATGGATTCGTCTTTTGTTCAGGCTGGACAGTTCTTCCCTATCCAAATCGATCTAAAATCGAAAACACTAGCGTCGCGATTTGTTTCCATTACTCTGAAGTATGATCGTAAAATATTTGTGTTTATAACAAGCTCCCTGCGTGGCATTAATTATCTGCTACCCCTGAGTACTCCATAAAAACAAATTACATATTTCTGTTTTGAAGAAGTGCATCTCGTAAAAGTCACGCGAGGAACGATTCAACGAGAGGTATTACTTTTCGCATCTTTTACGAGGAACTTTCATCAACGAGATTTGTTTCCTTGCGGTAAACGATGATTCGTATGGCATTTCGCTGCAATGTACATAAGCATAGCTGTATTAAACCGTTATGCGTCGCGGAAACTTTGTTTATTTAGAAGTTATTTATTTGACAGAAACATCGCGAAGACGTGGCAAGTCCGCGCGTATCCTGTATACGGAAACTTGCGTCGCAAACGTGCAGTGTCGACTCGTAGAAGAAGTAAAGGATTAAATTTAGCATCGGCGAATATTCCACCGTCGTGAACAGTCTTCCCCTAGTTAACCTAAGCAACGCTAATGTTTTAAGCACGATCCTATACGGAATGACGATCTCGTGTAACAATTATGTGTACTGCCTAGTGTTTGGTCTCCGCGCGAGATAAACTGCAAGATGGATTAGTACAAAATTTCATCAGAAGATAAACTAACAGTCTGAATACAATGTGGTTAGCAATCACGTTCTGTCTTTTCAAGAGAATACAAGAACAACCTGTTATTTATTAGCCATTTGCTCAAGAAATATTTGTCCGTTAGTTTCCTTTCGAATTACGGAATCGAATTTTGCTCTTTCATAATTTTATATCACAGAATCATAACGTACACGCTGGCAGGAAATCTTATTTAAATCAATTTAATTAATTAATCATAGATTTTATTTAATCAAGTCAAGAGCAATTCTAATATCATCAAATATTTGCAGAATAATTTTATTTTCTCCGAAAATTTTCTACAAAATTATTAAAAATTACCGTCAAAAAATTTCTACACTATACAATAACAATAATTATATTAGGACTCTCGAATTTTAAAACAATAACAAAAAAAAAATAACTATAATAGACTAATGAGAGTCAACATCGATAAACGGCGCAATTATTTAATGAACAATCAATAATCAGAAATTGGATTGATGTCTTCTTTCGTTTCGACTCTCTTTGGAGTCCTCCTCAGCAAGAATGATACAAGATTAATTAGCTCACACGTCCATAATGTTTAATATTGATATCTGTGCGACACGTCGTACACGGACGTGTGTTCTAAAAATGTGTAATCTTTATATTTGATTTTAACAATTTTATTTTTCAAGTTTTAATATGTTCAACAAAGTTTCAGTGCATTGCTTCATGTTCCGTGATGATTAACAACGCTGTATCTTTGTCAATTTGCAAGTGACTTAAACGTTATGGACATGTGAGCTAATTGTTCTTCTATCATTCTTGCTGAGGAGGATTCCAAAGAGAGTCGTCGAAACGGAAGAGGACAATCCAATTTCTGATTATTAATTGTTCACTAAATAATTGCGCCGTCGATGCTGACTCTCATTAGCCTATTATAGTTATATTTTTATTGTTTCTTCTACAATATATCGTAATATATTGTGGAGATTTTTCATGATTTTGTCGAAAATTTTCGGAGAAAATAAAATTATTTTTAGCAAATATTTAAAGATATTAGAATTGCTCTTGATTCGATTAAATAAAATCTAAATCATTATCTCCGTATGTATCTTCCGTTCAAAGATAAGACGTTTTCCCCGCGAACAGCAGCGAGACGCGCCCGTGCGATTTGTGACATTTCTATACCAAATATATCGTACAGAACACCGCAGCCTCTCGCACTGTCATATTAAATATTATTTATGTTCCCTCGCGCACAAAAGAGACCGGTTGACTCGCCTTGGATCCGTACTTGGCGCGCGCGTGTGTACGTGCATAGGGAACGCACGTTCGGTATAACCGCGCCGCATATAAAGCACGAGGGCCGCCAGTAGGTTTCCAATCGAAAAACAATATCGATCCATTGTTCCAACTGGCCAATAAATATCGTAAATATCGCGCTGAATTATCGGTGCCGATCTTCCTACCCGCGCATTGAACGCGAGCCGATTCTTATGCTCGGATCAGACTTCCTTACTGACGCACTTGAGTATACAAGTTGTGCGATATACACGTGGAATAAAATTTGCACCACGTTAGTTCTTTGTATGATCGAAACAGTACGTATTGTATAATACCGTAAAAATTACAGCGAGTTTCTACGAGAGCTACCGATGGTATCTTATCCTTCTATCTCATTCTATCGAATTTACAGACTATAAAGTATAGAATATACGACTATACTGTAGAACCACGGCTTTAGAGTTTCTTTGAACTCTTTATGAATTTGTGAGGAAAAATCTAAGTAGTTCAACTTTTTTCCGCAATATATATTCCGAATGTATGTGTGTGCGCATTATATATTAAAGCGCTCTTGTCTTTCGTGTAATCATTAATTGGACCGCTCGGCAGAAATAATAACGGAGACACTACAACGATCTTTATTGTGTACTTGTATACACGTATCTAATTTATTTGAAACTCAAGCAAGAGTTTCGGATTTAGACAGATACCGCCTTTGCGCGCGATAAAAGAAACTTCCTCAACCGTGTATAAAAATGCGTGTATTGTGCATTGTCACACAGAGAGGTAACATTATATCACATTTGTCCTCGTATACCGAACTGAGACATGTATTTCTACTCACGTTTCAGCATCCCTTTGTACGTCGCCCCTGTTATGGATCTGACATCACAACGAAACGATTGAATCTAGAAGAAAAATATAGCCATGTTATTTTTATTTGTTCTGACGTTTCTCGCTAAAATAAAACTTCATAAACGATCACGAATATACCGCTTATTACAAATTGTAAATTAATATTATATTCAAGGCGTTATATTTAATGTATATAACAATAAACTGTACAGTAAGTAAAAACTACAAATTTGTCAAAAATATTAGAAGCGATGTAGCAATTTTGTTCAATTGTTATATTTTGCAGATAATTCTGTTAAATTTTATAATAATATCACCTCTATATATATATATATGTAGACATTTCTACAAAGCAGCGAAACAGCAATTTGCATAATCTTCAAATAAAATTCGGACTTTAAAATGCAGCATCAAAGAGAAGTTTATGGCACAGGTTCTGCCATCTCTTGGCAGTCACTGGAAACTGCGCTCATCTGACAGTGATCCTCAATCGGAGGATGCTATATCGTTCAATGCAAATATTATATATGAATAAATATGCATTCCGTCTTTAATTTACACGCTAAATAGTGATATAAATTGATTCTAGTCCATTTCACTTTTCACCTATCACAATTTCAACAGAAGTGAAAAAAATTTTGGAATTCCAGAACAGTATATAGAAAGATCAATTCAGAAACGACTTGAGAACCAACGTCAAAAAGAACGATTTTCGATGAAGAAGGAAAATCCCCAGGCGGCCATACGGTCGCAGTCTTTCCACCTTATCGATATTAGCATAGAAGAGCAGTTTGCAAAATCGTTACACGTCGCGAAAGTGCACGTCTGGGCGCACTAAAGGCTATCTCGCCGAATAAAACGGCGCTTAAATAACGTATTACGCCAATATGTTCGCCGGAGAAACCAGGACGGACAAAATAACGAAAGGGACTTCGACGATTTCAACTGAAATCGTTCGTTGCTCCTCGGTCCAACAGGTAATTGTCATCATTTTAAATTGCTACAATATCCGTTACAATTACGTTGCAAACTGTTGCAAGCGAGTGCAAGTATTCAAGACAAAAAAAATAGCGAATTTAGATTTACATTTCAGAAGTGTTAAAAAAATCTATAAATTGAAAATAGGCTTCCAATCATTCCCAATAATAAGATATACCTACGTTTGTGCGATAACTGCGAATCTCTTTGTACGCACTTCGTATCCTAAATTGGAACATCTTTTTTCCATGCATAATTAACACGCGCGGCAATGGACATTGCGTTAATCTATGAAGGGTTAACCGCACACGATTACGCGCCGGCACGACGCATGCACTTTGCGTGAATGCGTGAATTCAGACGCGGCGTAATCTCCCATCGAGTGGGCGAATAGGCACTGTCGAAGGGATGCTACAACCAAGGCGGCAGAAGGTAAGTGCGCGGAGGGGCGCGGGGCGAAAGAGGATTGCCGATCCATCCATGAGAGATGACGCCAGTCCCTGAATGCGGGATAAAACCTCGCTGATGCCCGACGGAGTGATCCGCGGAATGGAAGCGAGAGGGTGAGCTGTGAGAAGAGAAAAGGAAGAACAAATGTGAAAGAGAAAGGCGGAAAGAGAGAAAAAAGGGGAGAAAGGGAGATGCTAGTGAATGCCGCGTGGAAAGTAAAACTCAAGGCAGTGGATCCAAAAGGACGTTGAAGACTCTCCCAAATCCATATAAATTGTCGTATTGTTGGAAGACCGTGTCGCATACCAATTCGAGATGAGGCAAGATATATCCTGGAAAAGCAGTATCGTCAATAGTCCATGCGATTGTCAGTCGTTATAGTATCGTTGATGTTGTGATGTTTCTGGATCGTTCTTAAAGCTATTTGCAAAAGTATCGAACTGAGATATTCAGATATGAACATTTTCTTCTTACACGCCGTATTACAAGTATCCTTATAATAGTTTTCTTTCACCACCGTTTTCCGTGTAAAAGACAACTCTCTGCTCTATAGTTACTCTTTTACTTTGAAACAGTTTTGATTTGTGAATCATGCATACGAGATTGTGATGCATCCGACAGATTTTTTGGAGTCTTTACTGATACAATTCGTCACTCCTAGGGTGGATTAAAGGGATCGCCGTAAATAACGAAACGTCAGTCGATGTATCACTGAGAGAAGCTCGGACCACATTATTATTCTATCCGTATTTCCACATCGCATAATTTGCTTCTGTATATGTAGCTTCGCAAGGTGACTTCCGATCGAATAACGCATACTAGAATCACACATTGATGTATCATCTTTTTTCTGTATCTGCAACGAATGGAAAGCTTCAGCAATCTTTTTTGACATTATTGCCGTAACATTATTGCCGAGTTTGCAGTTTCACACAAAAAAGATAACATATCGCTGTGCAATATTATGCGATATTCCATTTTCGTTACAAACACGTCTTAACATGTGCAAATTTACCGAGGTTTACACATACAAAAAATAGATTTCTATTACTTTTAGCTTGAAAATTATGTAATATGTGGATAATATAATTGCAACTATTATACTTATATTTTTGTGATTGTATGATTTACAAATTAATCGTACATAATTTGATAAATTAATAGAGAAAAAACTTCTCCTGTAAATTAAATCGCGCGTAGATTTTAAGTCGAATCACATTATTGCTTTTGCAATAACGAGTCATATTTTAGTTGATTTCAAAGAGCTAGCTGATCATTTTTTATATTGACGTTATATAATATTACGCAACCATTTTTTATATTAATGCTATACAATATTCCATTTTCGTCACAAGCAACACAAAACACGTCTTAACGTTTTAAGCTGCTGTCCAAACTGAAACGACGCAGTTCCACGCTAGTTGGAGTTAAAATAGGGAAAGAATCAAAGTAAAAAATAGTCAGTAGTAATAGGCTGCAATAGTGCTATTATAAGAGGAACAAAGTGTATGGTAAAAGTGTATAATAAAAAGTGTATACTATAGTACAAGAAAATTATCAATGTATCATCACACTGACATGTGAAATTTTTCTCCACTTTTATTTTTCCCATCAAAGTGTGATATATTGTCAGCTAGGTTTTTAAAGTTCATTAAAATAAAACACATTATTGGAAAAGCAGCGATATCCGACTTAAAAACCTGCGCATGATTTAATTCGTGGGAAAAGCTTTTATCTTGATATGTCTAGACGTTGGATGTAATGTATTAAAAAATTATATAATTGTATCTCTACATTCACATTGCGTAGTATTACAAATTTTAATTCCTGCTTCTGGCAAAATCGAACGTAATACTATATTGAGAACCGATTTATGCTAATGCAGTTATAAAAAAACTGAAGACAGTTTATAATATTCATCATTTATAATATGATCGAGTCTACTTCCGAATGAGAGAACTTTCGAACTCGTTTTGCTTCTTACATTGCGAAGGATATATTCAGGAGACGATTGGATGTCACTGTCCAGGGAATCGTAGGCTGGCGTTGGATGGATTTAGAAGTAGACCGACGCGTAAAGACGTTCGTATGATCGCTGTTGGAGCGGGCGACTAAGGGATTTCAGTCAAAATACAACTCCTTGGTACCGGCGGTAGCCGATAAATTATTATCTCCCGAAGATTAGCCCCGATGTCGCGACCCTCATAAATATCAGTATATTTTTACTCGGTAAGCCGATTTCCTTTCTGCCGATGGCTTCGAAACGTAGCGGCTGCTGCCGAACCGCGCGAAATCCTTTCTTACCTTTCTCTCTCGCTTTCTGCTGCCCTGCGATCCTTGGCGATCGTCCCTGTGTAGAAGGCTCTTTATAGACCGGGAGATTAAAGACGCTTCTCGTGTTCCTTTTTAATTTCGCGTCTCTCGGTACCGACGCGACCGGCGTCAGTTATTATCAATGGTAAAACCTGTGTCAGCGAACGCCGAATAAAAGATAATCGCACGTGAGGAGATTCGCGTCCTTTCGATCCTCCCGACGCACAACGAAGAATTCGCCGGCATAAGAAACTAGGAGGAATCGCGGGACGATAACACCTTTCCTCGCAGCATCACATACAGAGTATTCGTTCCGATGATACTTCATTATCATAATAGATTCTTCCATGGGCGTACGCAAGGGGCACTCGCTTCCTTTCCCTAAATTTTGGCAAAGTAAAATAATTAAATTATGAAAATCATTTTTACGACGAAAAGTTAAACGCTCATTGGCCAATGCGTGGCTCACGCGATATTCGTAAGAAAATTCACTGAAAATCCTCGAAGAGACTGACTTTAATATAAATATTTTAATAAGTTTTGTGTGAAGAGATATAAACTTTTGCCCTCCGTCCTGATTAAAATCCTGGATACGCCCATGGATTCTTCTATTAATTTATCAAATGTGTGTGATGTACATAAAAAAAAAAATGTAATAAATGTTAATATATATTTGTTTGAATAGTACTAATTAAATATATGTTAAATGTAAACATATATATTTATTTAGTACAAGAACCATTAATTTGATTTAATTATTATTTTTTCTTATTGAATAAATATTCATAATCTGTAAATAAATAAATAGTTTAGTTTTAATTATTGAAAAAAAAATATGTATTGATATTTAGTAAAATTTTTTCCTTAATATATGAATGATTTGTAAATCATGTAATCCCAAAGAAATAAGTAGTTATTATCTTATTATTATACAATTTATTGTAGAATAAATGTGCGTGCAAATTTATACGATTTAAGAAGAAGTAATCAAATGTGATCTTTCTTCAAGTAAAATAAAGCTTCGAAACGTAATACAAACGAATTCAATGCGAAAAACTCGAATTTAACACAAGACAGAGTGACGTCTTTTTTGCGAGTCATCCCTTGACAAGCATTCGGGGCAACTTGGCGAATATCTTGGCAATGTTCGAGGACACAAACGGTTCGCCATTTTCTTCTAGAACGTGCGATATACGTTCTTCTAAAACCTCTTCCGCCATATATGAGCCGGGTCTTACTGCCACGATATATTTTGCAAATCTTTCGCTATTTATCACCAGCGGCATTCGCGAAACCCTTGTGCGCGTAATGCTTTCCCCTTCGTTCGTCAACCGTTTTCATATTTTCGTGCCGTGCTATTTTCTGAAAGCGACATTGCCAGAGATTTCCATAATTCTGAGAAACTGTCGTTCGCACTGTGCGATCGTACAAAATCTAAAACGCTATTTTCATATATCTTCTTCAGTAATGCAGCTAATTTTTATCACCATGCATCAGTTTTATTTATTAAAGACCTAATGCATAAGACCTGTGGATCGAGCTACTTGTACTGCAAATTGTAAGTAAAAAAATAAACAAAATAAATGAGAATACAAGTTTACGTAAAACACAAACAAGTATTAAAATAATATTATTTCTTATATAAATTTTACTTGAGCAGATTCAAGACTTTTCTAAACGAATTATGTTTAAAACAAATATCATAGGTAACTCTGATGAATATATTTATCGGTTAATTGTTACAAAATATCAAAAATTAATTAACTATATTAAGATCTGTTTGGTTCGCTTAGAATTAAAGACGAAAAAGGATAATGACGATCGAGACGAATCGTCGTTCAAAAATTCAGTGGCATTCTTATCAGTCCGACAGCAACATTTTCTACTTTCAAAAATATATCCTAAAGAGATCTCTCTCCAGAATTCGAAGCCGCGTCGCTTTCCTTTCCATTTCACCCATAGTACAAACACCCACGCTGTATCCTTTATCATGAGCCTCGCGCTGTACCTCGAAGGATCGCGTGTCGCGGAAGATAGCGGAGCCGTTTGTAAAATGTAAAATTCGTAATACATCGCCGCAAAAGTGGAATAAGCCGAGACATACGGGGTGGTACCATTGGCGGCGCAGCACCAGCGGCGGCAACAGAAATGGTGGGGTGGACAGAGAGGGTGATACGGTATAGGTTGGTTGAGAGGGTAGGGGGTACGGGACCCGTGTACGGTTATGTGTCTCATTTATCAGCACAGATATTATTATGGCTCTACGCGGCCGGAGCTAGGAATTTTACATACGTACGGACATTTGTACCTTCGCGATATAATATAAGGACGTAATAATGCGCACGCATACGAACGAGCTACCCCACACGAGCTACCACCCTCATCGCGCGGACGCTCGCGGTACGTAGCCGGTTTCTCTCCGTGATGACTCGTCAATAATTTCTACGTTGCAAATCTTGGTATCAATCGACAGTTGTGTAAAAATTAATTATCTACACTGGGAAAAAAATGCTGTTGATTCAATTAAAGTCTATATTCACGACATAAAGCTTGATCATTGAAATAATAATTTATGCCTTTACGTTAATAACAACATACATGAATTAATCACTTATGTTAGTGGCAGCCCGTAGTATGGACTTTAATTGGATCAACAGCATTTTTTCTCAATGTAGTAAATAAGAGCGATATCGAGAAAATAAAATCATTATCGCAACAAAGACTTAAAAATGTCGCACTGAGACTTCTGTGATATCCTCCTTTACGGATCTCATGGATTTCAAAATTCCATCGAGAACAATCGAGGAATTATCAATATGGAATGGAATCGCCTGTTTCGTCGTCGCGAAAAAGATCACGCTTACGAAAATGAGGTCGATCTCTCATTCACGTGGCGTAAGGAGACCCTGCACGTAGCACGTACACATGTACGCAGAGTAAGATCTGCCGACCACCCTCGGATTCTCTACCTCCCCCGAGCCGAAAAGGGGTCCCACCACGGTCGTCAAACCTTAATACATTTACAGCTCACGAGAGCGCTCGCTCGCTGCTCCTGTCGTGAGCGGCAGCGCCGGATATCTGCCGGTGGATCTCTCTATAGAGTGTATCACGTTTGCGCATGTGAATATCGCACGTATAAGTGGAAGAAAGATGGCCCGGGTCGTCCGTCCCCAGCGGCTAACCCCCTGATATATCGTTTACGTGTCTCGGCGTGCATACGTCGTTTGGGACACATGCCTCTTCCACCGCTACCATCTTCCTCTTTCTTTTACCTCTCGTCCCACTCGCCGTTCCCTCTTCCCCTCCTTCCACCCCTTTCTGCGACTAACCCGCCGAACATCCACCCTGCACTCCCTCGAAGATTCCTCGCAAATCCTTACTTTACGAATTCAGAGGATGGTGGGACACGTTAGTTCGGGAATCGCACTTGATGGCCGCTCATATCCTCAGCCTGACCTAGTTCTCGAGTAGAAATTTTAGATATGTCGGATTCGGAATCCTGGCACTTTTGGTAGTCAATGCTGACATTCAAATCTACTCATCGAGAACTTTAATGGATCTAATGAAAAGATATGGATCTAATATGAATGAAATGGATTCTAAAGATATAGTGATATCTCGCTATCATAAAATTTATGAATCCAATGTTAAAATAAGATTTTCTCTTTCACCCATTCGTGTAAGGTTTTTAAAAATTAAAAAATGATGAAATGATGAAATGAATATATCGGTAATAAACATATGTTAAGCTTGCAGCAATGTATCACTATATGTACATCGCTCATTAGCTGCAATACATAACATAATTTAAAAAATTGTCATTTTGGAATTGTTTACTAAGAAACGGAAAAAATAGGGAAAAAAGAGAGAACTGTAAAAGTCATACATTCATTCTTTTATAATCAGTTATTACACGAAAATTACATTTCCAAATTTTAACGATTCGAAACGTTCAAATTTATTTTCTGGAAAGCTTTATTTTCAGTTCTATTCATTGTTGTAGCAAATTGTGTGATACATGAAAAATTTATAATACCGTTCGTTTATTTTTTCATTCATCGTTTTACTCTTTGTACCGTTACCGCCTCCATCTGATATGCTAAATATTTCCCTCTTTCGAATATCGCACGAACCCTTTACCAATTCATGAAAACGGTTAGATTCTGAATGACACTTGACATCTTGCTTGAATCACTCTTGTCATATGACCTACTTCCAGGATGAAGATTCCATATGTAAAATATCTGTCTATCGTTGGCGCACAATGTTTGCGTCTTTCAAATATCTTATGTTAGATTATTTAAATAGAAACTGTTATTGCGTTACGATATAGACGATTCTCACAATAAGTAACATACATATATACAATAAATAAAGATAAATCATTAAACTTAAATTTCAAGAGAATATATCAGTTTGCTATAAGTCTATCGAATTAACTCAATTTATATACTACACTGATATATAGTATCACTATACATAATTCAAGTACATATAAATTATGTAATTTACAAAAATTAAAATTTTAAATTAATCACGCCTCTAGCTAAAAATAAAGCTAATTTTCTTTGTCGATTTACGACGCAATCGATCAGAGATTCATCGATTAAACCAGTCTGTTCAAAAGTGCAACGTTTACCAATACATTCGAAAAACTCGATACTCGGAACGCATTGTGAACCGGCGGCCATTAGCTCACCCACAATACTTGATTTATTCAACGATATATTTTACGGCGCCGCGCTTCGTTTCCTCGCCCAATAACATCGCCAGTGCGGATGTTCGAGAGGTCGTTGGCGATTCCGTCGACCTTCTTGATTCTTAGAGTTATCTGTGAACGTTGTGCACACCTTCCCGCGTGTTGCGGCTCACTAATACTCGCACACGTCCGCGTACTCGCATACAGCGAATCGCCGCGCGATATCAGACACATTATCGCGTACGACATTACCTCGGCTTTGACTAATGTCCTCGAACGAATGCCTACGCTTCGCCGATTTATAATGCCGGTCAACGAGATGTGGACAAACACCAGGCACCAATATATTTCAGATTATGGCTAAGCCTCGCACGGGTGGGGGGGGGGGGGGG
>NW_017304543.1:2009900-2012849 GCF_001594115.1 Trachymyrmex septentrionalis
GGGGGGTAGGAGGAGCTCCTTCGCGCGTTATATCCCTCCCGGTGCACCGACCTGTGCAGCGGGACCTGGAACCAGACCAACATCAGAAGTGCATCTGCAGCTTTCCATCCCCCTTCCCGCCCCTCCCACACCCAGATCCTTGATGATAATACCGATCGATGGTCCCGGCTATACATATATTGTACACTGGGAATCCAGATATGTCTCCGCTCTTTCTTTGCCACCTATCGACCTTTCGGCTCCTGTGATCGATTATCGCTTTAGCGATTAGCTTTTTCGGGATATCTGTGTATTTGTAACTGTATTTGTAACCCGATAATGTTTTTTACTTCTTGTGTAATCCTGGTGAATTTGACGGATTACGACAAATCCAACTCTTTAGCCGTTTATGGCCAATATTTAATGATATTACAAATAGAGAAAAAAACTGTAGACTATATTTTCAGATCGTTATACTCGTATATATTCTTTAATGAATTCAATACATTTTGTGTAAATAGGGTGTCAAGTTATTTCTGACGGATCTAATTTTTGCCACAAATGGCGGTAACAACTTATCGCAAACGACAGTTCGCAGTCTATACAAAAATAATTGGCATAAAACACTGTAACGTTCATTAAATTGTCGCACACAATCTCGTTAGTTCTTGAATCGAGAACGGCGAGCGAGGGAAGGCAAAAACGGATAGGTCGCGACTAAGCGTCGTACACTCTGGCCGCTCTGGCTCCTCTCTTCTCTCATCTTTCCGCGCGCGTTCCTCGCACTTTCCGCGGTGCAGTAATGCACTTATATAAATCAGGTTCAGCCGCGGACCACCATAAAGCATTGCTATGTTTCGATGTCCGTAAAGCATTCCTGGGCGGGTTCGCCGCGTTTGATTCACGCGTGCCCGTGTGTGGGGCGAGCCCCTAAAGGTACTCTTGCGGGTTCACACTGGACCCGCGGCACAGGCCCCAGTTGTACGTGCACGTGTATATACCGCACTACCACTATGCGACAGGCGTGAGAGAACTTGTCGCCGGCGATAATAGTTTATTTGTCGCCGGGCTCGCCCGGCGACGGAGATATGTTCCGGTTTCTCGTCCCGTTCCACACCCGTCGAGGATTGTTTATTATGCGAATTGAACGGGCCGAAGGTGATAAAGATCCCGTCCAGCTCCTCCCCGGCGCTGTTCCTCTTTCGCAATTTCGCAAACGGCGACCAGCCAAGTCTATGTGTTATCGTGTTTTTGTCTCGATACTGCCATTAATATTGAATCGCGGCCAATTAGGTCCTGATATCATATTACCACGGTTATCGCGTGAATAACAAATTCGAAATAAATTTCGTGATTCGCTATAAAAGGATCAATCTCAACGGGTGATCTTTCAGGAAAATTTATTCAAATATGAACAAAAAAAAATACCCTAAGAACGTTCTACGACATTTTTTTATTTCACCTGGAATATTGAACGATCTTGAATCTTATATAAAATGTCTTGCATATACATTTGATAAATAGCGAAAAAAAACTTTCGTGCGATTCATTATTATTCTTATCGGAAAAAAAAAAAAAAAATAATTTATATGAGAGGTATACATAAAACACGATCCTCTTAGCAGAAAACACTCGTTGTTCCTGTTTCGTGCTTCTCTTCATCTTTTCTCCGTCATGATACCTGCGCGAAACATTCTCACCTTCGGCTCCGCGGGCTCTGGGAGGTGCGAACGAGGCTTAATTCGAGATACCCTCGCGGCTCGATGCCCCCGATGACAA
Organism: Trachymyrmex septentrionalis; assembly: GCF_001594115.1. Lineage (NCBI taxonomy): Eukaryota > Metazoa > Arthropoda > Insecta > Hymenoptera > Formicidae > Trachymyrmex > Trachymyrmex septentrionalis. The sequence continues at coordinate 2,011,659 of NW_017304543.1, forward strand.
ACGTCTCGAACTCGCAGCCAATTTTTTAATACCATTTCTGGTGACCAAATCGCATCGTGGAAAATTATTGCCCGCCCCACGGATCGTTTGTTTCTACGCGGGAATCTACCTGCTAACGCTTAAGCACGCCTGCAGCCTCATACTTTAAAGTGACATCTTTTTCTGCCTCACCGATTTCGTGTCGCTGTGATCAGATAATTTTAACTTCGCCTCTCGTTATCTTGATTACTATTCATGTACAGTCATAATATGGATTTATTTTTCTATTCTAATATAGCATATAATAAAAATTACGTTCGTATGTAAATCAAATCATTATTAAATTAAACTTAATGAAGGTGCATTAAATAAAATTAACAATAATAATTGTAAATCTATAATACGCATTATTAATACTAATATAAATAAACTAATAAATCAGCCTTTGCTTTTGCGCTATAACTATTAATAAGATACTAATAAGAATCCATTTCTTTTGAAAACTATTTTAATCGTATCAGTTCTGCTATTGTTCTCCATTAAACGCTAATAAGATCCAACTAATTGAACACTGGAATTCATTGCGCCTATTAACTCGCGCAGATTACAAGAGTGGCTTATATTCGAGATGTGCAGGAACAAGTCAACAAGAAATACCGAACGATTTTCATTCTGTAGGCCTCTTGTTACCTCTCGACGAAACATCCGGGAAATGCTATTAGCGTCTAACTTATCGGCCAATTTGTCGTCCGGACTCCGAGAACGATTAACGTGCCACGAAGTGACGCAGACAGCCAGTAGGAACGAAGAAGAGAAAGATAGGTTCGAGCTATTCTCAGGTACGTAGGAACCGACAAATCGTTTGTCACAGACTCACCGGTAATAACCCGAAGGCCGGCTTTATCGGCGACTAAGTAATAGCTACCAATAGGCGAGGAGCTCCGGAAGACCTTATCGAATCCATTAGAGAGTACACCGTTGTTGTGATTTTGAAGTATCGCCAAGACAAGTAGGTATCTTCGATCGTTCGTTACATGTGGATTCTTCATCGATTTGAGATACGTTAAATCGACGAGACCAGAAGCAAAGCAAAAAGTAAGATTTTTCTTTCATGTTGGACTTGTCAATGGCAATAAAAATAATGAAAGTTGTGAACTTATGTACTTTTTAAATTCTTTAGAGTGGAATCTCACTCTAAAAATTAAGCTAGTC
>NW_017304543.1:2012949-2013910 GCF_001594115.1 Trachymyrmex septentrionalis
AAAAGTTGTGAACTTATGTAGAGTTTTTTAAATTCTTTAGAGTGGAATCTCACTCTAAAAATTAAGCTAGTCTTGAAAAAAGTAGCTCAATTTTCAATCTTTAAGAGTGAAATTCACTGTTAAAGTTTTCAAGAATATCCATCTATTTTCATCTTAAATTAAAATTGAGATAAAAGAACGTAAAATAAGCAGATATATGAGCAGATTTATTTCATTTAATTTATATTCTGTAACAGTTATGGTATCATCACTACTCTAAAGATTCGTGCTATGATTTAAGTCTATGATACATATTGACGATTACTATTATTTATCCTATGTGAAGACATGATACCTGTATTTTCGCGTTTTACGAGGTATTATAAGCAAACGAGTGGTCGGCAACTGCTGCGACGAGTAATATATCGTCTACATTCTGGCGTGATATAAACGTTTCGCTCGGTCAACGAAATAAGAGGCATCTACTACTAAGCGATGTAGCAGACCCGGTCAGGTTTCGTCGTATATGACTGTTACATACATCAGGTAAGAATTCATGGGGCTTCTTGTACCGTATTTGTACTTCGGGGTTATCGTACCTCATCTCACGGTACGTGATGAGGAACGTAATAATTGTGCGTGAGCTCAGGCTTCGTAACTGGTTTTCTCGGTTTCTGTAATTCTTGAACGAGGTATTAGTTCATCACACTTTATCCACGCGCTTCTCTCACATACATATCTCATAAGAACTTAAAATGCACATATGTATTAGACAAGCCGCTAACAGGTTACATCGACACAAGTCAGTAGATTTAATAATTGCGTATAATCTGGCAATGCTTATCAATTATATCAAATATAACAAATACATATAGAATTAAGTGTATTAAAATAATTCGATATATTGCAAAAATGGAATAATATTAAACGTTACTTTTGTCAAAGTTAAACTCTTTTAGAAAAATTAGAATGAAAAGCTAGT
>NW_017304543.1:2014010-2016218 GCF_001594115.1 Trachymyrmex septentrionalis
AATATTGTATAACGTTACTTTTTGTCAAAGTTAAACTCTTTTAGAAAAATTAGAATGAAAAGCTAGTAGTAACAAGTTCAGCAATATTAAACGTAAGATAAATTAAGTTTCTCGCTGTTTTTTTTTTCACAGAGCCTTGCAATAAATTAAATTAAATTAACAAAATAATAAGTTCAATTACAAATCCATTATTTTCAATAACATGAAAAAAATCTTTCTGCCGCAGAGGATGGGCAATTTGAGAAAACAAAGAACGACACACTGATGCAATGGTCAGCAGTGCGAAGTTTAGATGGCCTTAATTTCTTTTTGCGGAATCGCTACCCTTCATTCCCACGGCCATACCGCGCGGCCGGGTAGTGCGCGCGGGAAAAAAAAGCGATCAACGTGGTGTAAATCACTCGTTCGCGTCGCATTAATTGATATTTATTATCGGGCGGCGGTCTAATTGCAATTAATAGAAGACTTTGTCGGCGTCCACAGCGTCGTGCATTGCGGTTACGCAAAAGTACCAATAAAGAGGGCTTTGCGGTCCTGACGACCGACACTCATTACTCGCATTTCGTCGCGGCAATAGGATTGCGGCCGCATCAACGTTGACGGCCGCCGTCGGTATCACCGTTACCATGCACGACAAATATTGAATGAAATCATTTTTCACCATTTCCATCGTGGCATTTCCCTGAAACGCGCCAAGCACAAAACCACACGCGATGAGAGTTTTCATGCCTGGGCATAAATATGCATGTATGCAGTTTGACAGAGAGATACGAAGACTGTCTTCGCCGAGTCTCTTCATTACATCCATATTGTGCAAATATAGCGACATTTAAATACCAAGGTTCAATGTAACTTTATTGAGGAATCACACACGAAGATGCATCCGCTTATCTATTAACGATTGCCTCAATCCCTTAACGTTTCAGAAAGATTCTACGTGTGTTCATAAATCTTTTTCTGACCCTATAAATCCCGTGATTGTGTTTCCGCTGTCGATCGATAGATGTTATTATTCTTTCCTTTTTTTTTTTTCGATACATTCCATCCAATAATCCCTTCTCCCTTGTTTCCCAACCCCTCTCTCTTCCCCTTCTTTCTCTCGCTCTCTCTCTCTCTCTCTCTCTCTCTCTCTCTCTCTCTCTTTCTCTCGTGTTGTCGTTTCTACCAACTCGCGATAAGTCGGCGCCGTGTTGCGACTCAATCGTGCGGCTCTTCCGCATAAATCTTACAGGCGGCATAAATCAATGTGACTCCAACAGCGTGATACCCAAAGAAATACCCCGATATATACGCGTTGAAGGACCCTTCGATCCGAGGAAGACACATAGGGTACCACTTATGGCTTTTTGTCTGTGTGTGTGTGTGTGTGTGAATGTGTGTGCGTGTGCGTGTGCGCGTGTTCTTCACCTAGCAAAACCCTAGCAATGCGTCACACCAAGCCTTCCTGCGCGTTCTGCAAGAAACTTTAAGAGTACAGTCTTAGCAAAGTTAAAGGCCATCTTCTTTATAACATGATAATCACTATCTTTCTTCATTTGAATTGCGCATTAACGTAAGATATTCTGGCGAACTTTTAATTTAAGCTTCGTCGTAGGAATACACTTTATTAAAAATATCTTGGTAAATTACAGAATTTCACCAATTCTCAACACAGAATGTATTCTCTATAAGTAATAATTATCAGAAATTAATAAAAAATTTGCACAAAATTGCAATTTATTCAAAACACTCATTGTAAAACGATGATTGAAAAGTTGAATCTTGAAGAAGAAAATACTATGATCAGACGGAGGATTAACGCGATTGAATCGATTTGATAGACGATCCTCCTCGAGAAGTCGAGGCAGTTTCGTACGAGGGTTAAACTACTGGAAGACAAAAGGCTCTCCGTGGTCTATTGGCCTCTTTATTTCTTCGTTCGTTCGCTTGGCCGCAAGTGAGAGTAGATTCCCAGGCACTCGATGTTATTTACGGCTGCTGATTTATCGGATGAAAGGAAGCGGCAGCTTAGATACTCGTCAGGCGATCTCTGGTGACAATATAAGAAAGTATCCCTTTCGGCCTTTTCCCCGCTGTATTCCTTTCTTCTAATAACGAGAGCTCTTTTTCATTTCGCAAGATGTATGACTGATAATCTTTGAATTGTGAGTCTCAGTATCCCCACAATAATTATATATCATGAATTTATCCTTTATCGATATAATTAAA
>NW_017304543.1:2016318-2017145 GCF_001594115.1 Trachymyrmex septentrionalis
CATTATTTGAATTGTGAGTCTCAGTATCTCCACAATAATTATATATCATGAATTTATCCTTTATCGATATAATTAAATATGCATACATTACGAAATAATTAATGACGTTCCTACATTCGATTACTGTTTGGTAAATACATGGTATCCAAGCGTGCACAATACAGAAGACTGAAAAAAATTACGTCGCAGTGCACAAACGCGTGAGAGAGATCTCGATTAAGTAGTGATGCACGAGAAGAGCACTTGCAATTCGCGAGATTGCATAATTCAAGGCTGAACGGAAGATGTGCCTTCGTACGACACTGCTGATCCTTGCTACAGGCGCGAATGTATACACACCGTTCAACCGGGCGGCCTTTGACGGCAAGACATAAAAATAATTTCGAAACCACAGTGGCTGATATACGAGCGAGCGAGAAGGCGAGGAAGAAAACGAAAGGAAAGGGCATCCGGCGGATGTGAGAGAGAGGAGAGGCGCTCGTAAAGTTTTCTGCCTGTGGCACAGCCGCACAGTTTCTTACAGCCGCGAATGAGCCACCCAACGTGGAACACCAACCCTTTTCATTCATGCCTTAAACCTCGCTAATATACTCCGAGGCTGACCTTAAGTTTACGTAGAGATTGAGTACTACGTGGGCGATGTAACGCGGAGATGCTTTCGCGAACAATCTCTCGCCGTGTATGTCGATATCATTGACGCTGAAATACAAAGATTTAAAAAATTTTCCTGTGGCATGAATAAAATATATCAATTATATAGGGCGTAAAAGAGATGGTAACATAATTTAATTATTTAGTGTATATATATATATATATATATATATATA
>NW_017304543.1:2017460-2031850 GCF_001594115.1 Trachymyrmex septentrionalis
ATATATATATATATATTGGTAAAACTAAAATTAAGTGCGTCTAAGCGGTTATGTGCGAGCGCCTTTTATCCGCGTGCGCGCGGGCAAGATTTTACTTGATTCTATAATAGGACGAAAGTACCCCGTTCGTTTCTGCACGATTATGCAAAGGGACACTCTGGAGCCCCAGCTGCAGTCTAATTCAATTAACCCTCTTCCACAATCGCGAAGCGTATGATATTAATTTATTTTTTTTAGTACTTACACGCAACCGTATGAAAGTAAAAGAACATCAAGGTAAAATAATTAGCCACGTTATGTAAGGAATATTATGTTGTTAAATTTGTATCTATCAAATAAATTATAGCAATTTTTTATCAGTTATTGTAAAAATATGAAAAGATAAATTTATAAATAAAAGTCTATATAAATATTTAAGATTTGTCGATATAACATTCGAGCACATTGAGAACCTACGGCAGCAGTGAAACAAGCCATAAAATCCTGAGACCGATATATTACCACGGTCAACATATTCTAGTGGTCAATTGCGGATTCTTATACATAGAATCCAAATCAACTGGGATATCTTGCTCTATTGTTTGCTGGGTAATCTTTTGTTTTCTTCTTCCCCTAATTCAATTTTCACGACTAATTTTTACTTATTAGACAACGTTTGTCGAAATCAAACGGAAACAATGTTGAGCAATTAATGTGTGCTTGCATCAAAATGTATCATATAATCAATTAGCTGTGTAATAAATATCAAATTATGTCGGCAGTAAAATAGTATGCAGTATTGTTACAAAACAACAATACCGCGTGAAATCCTTTTGTCATGAGAATCAGAGACAGAGGCACTTGTGGAGCAGAGAAGACGATAAAAGAGAAAACAGAGGAGGAGCGAGATCGCCGTTAAGAGCCAGGACAATGCGTGGCCAGGCTAAATTGGGCGGTTGCGCCCTTGACGCGTAAGGGGCTCGTGGAATTTTATTCCCTGTGGAAACAGAGGGAAGGTGTGCACACTCGACTAGGCTTAGAAACCATAAAAGTAAGTGGTATAGATTTGAAATGGCGCGAGGTTGCTCGGACCGAAGAAGCGAGCGCGTGAGGGAGCGTGTGGGCAGCAAACGGGGGAAGGTTTGCTGCTGGAGGGTTGTTACGAGCGGTGCGTTCAATTAACGGTGGCCAACGTTCGGTCCATACCGTACCACTGGTCACGGGGGTAGTTAATGCTAGAAGCATACCTACTTACCTACGGCAGTTTCTTTTTACGACCGATCTACCATCGTTGCAGGGAAAGAGAGGACGCAGTTTCTCGCTAATTGGTATCGAACTATTATTCTCGTTCATTAACGACGCCGGTGACGCCCGACGCTCAACGATCTTCAGCCAGTATTATAGTACCTATCGCCTTCGCCACAGAATTCGTGCGAATGAGAAAAGTCTGTCGCAGACCACAAGTACTTTATTATCGATCGAACAGCGCGGGTACTCGTACTCTACCCATGATATATCTTATAAATAAGACCATCCATTCAACGCAACAATACAATCGTATGATTTTGATTTCAGTTGAGCATCTATATATAAAATACGTAATCGTAATCTACACGTATATATAAATACATGGCGGAGAGAGAATATAATGTAACATGGAGATAATAAAGCGCTTCATAAATTCCCGAGTTCCTCGCAATTTTACGAAGTTCACATAATTTACGTGCGAGAGAACTCCGCGATCGTCCGCGCGAGTTATCCGAAATAAATCATCCGCGTGCGCGTGCGCGTCCGTCCCAAGCCAAACAAATTTAGGTACGATCGACGGTATCGCGAGACACCCGGAGAAAAGCCCCGGCATATTACCACCCTCGTCGAATGGGGCGGGCCGGAGCTACTCGGAAGATAGTAACTCGCGATCAGGTGGCGGGCTGCCTGCGCGCCTTTCCTCCCTTATAAATCTCCGCAGCACGCGATGATCGAAAAATATTACAAGAATATATCAGCACCCGTCGGCACCCCCGGCATCCGCGCCCCTTCGAACCCGTGTGCACGCTTCCCCTCTCATACCACCACGTTCGCCATCTCACCACGGTGGGACGATGTTTTCGCGCGATCCCGCACGTTAGGACGAGGAGAATTATATGGAGGCGTGAGACGTAACGTCTATATCCCCGAGACAATGATATGTGAGAACGATATGTACCCCACTAACGCGACGTTGCAGCTCGAAGCTGCGAATCGTGCTGATAACCGATTTTGCGTCAACTTACGGTACGTCTTATAATCCCTGGAGAATTGAAATTAAATCTGACGCGTTAACGTCTTAATCATAAACTAAATTTTCAATAAACGTCTTTCTCACTTTGAATAAACTTCTGAAAACGACTCGTGTCTAATTGCTATGAATTTTGGCGGAAATACTACAAATGGTATCAAATAAATGCCCTTAAATGGATTTCCATTGAAAAAAATTAATTTAATGTCAAAAATTATTTAGCGAGATCGAACGATAATCGCGTTGATTTACTCGCAAACATAAGAGCTCTTCTTGTTTTTTTTTTTTATTTAGTAATATTGTTTGTTCTCAATATTGAATATAAATCTTCCAACCCCCCAATAAAGGTTTGGTTGCGATTACAAGCAACGTAAAGAAGCACCCTGTTAATCCATAGCTCCTGAAGCAATTACTGGACGCAAGATTTGTACGTCGTAAGATCGAATGAGCCTCTGGGTAACAACTGACCAAACGATTCGACAATTTACCCTCGGAAGGACCGTTCGATTAAATGTACAACATCCTGATACAACCTTTGGGACACTCTCTTCATCAATGAAGTTGCAGGGATTCTCATATCATCACTTTACGTAGAGAAAATATCTCATTGTAACCCAGTTTTTTTCATTAACTGATGGTTTAGACTTAACCTCTCTTTAACTTGATAATAATGTGTGTAAAAATTATCTTCCATATATAATGTTCCATATAAAAAATTTTCCAGCTATGATTAATCAGTAAACTAATGGTATTATAATGTGATAATTTTAAAAGTTATTATTTACTACAAAACCATCAGTTTAGTGATTAACTACAGACAGAAAAATACAATTTTTTACATTAACGTCAAGTTAAGCCTAACTACAGTTAGCTAGCAGACGAGATACCTGACTTGTCAAACATATATAATATTTTCAGACATATTATTTCAAAGCGTACAACATAAGTCAAAATTCACTGTTATAACTATTCTAAAGATGTCTTGTATTTTATACATATCTACATTTTTTTCTCTCCCTTATAAAAATACCTTTCTCTACATAAATAAAATGTAGTAAAAATGTTACAATGCAGATATTTATATATGACTAGAAATCCATTATGATCTTAAGTACTATCTTACGTTAACTCGCGCCGACATTGTTTAACATTCAGTACAACTGTTATTGACGCATCTTCCGGGATATCTTGGGCATTGTTTGCCACAGTAATCCGGATCTCGGATAATTCTCCTCTCAAGAGAAGCACGACAGACAAGCGGAGATCGCATTAGCGCGGTAGCGTCCAGTGAAGCAATATTCGAGGGTGCCCTCCTGACATTACGATGACCAGACGATAGTACCGAAGGGCAGTTAAACTGTTCGGAAACTCCCCAGCTTTCCAATTAAGCAAAGATCCTAGGTCCTAGGGTCAGCCTACGCATTTGACCATGTATTTAACACTACATAAATTGTGACTCGTCCTTATTGGTCCTCAATCTAATTATCTTTCGATCTCTGACCACGTTTCCGGATATACCCACGACCTACTTTCGAACGCCTTTGACCGCAAAGGGATGTCCCTTTATGTATAAATTCTGTCAAATATTTTCTGCACAATTGCGCTATCTTAGTGCTTAATACATTGTAATACTATCAAGCTTAAAGTGCCATGGAACTCCATTGTGTTTCAAACACAACACATCCTTATATCTTATTTAACAATAATACTAAATATAATAATATCTCATAAGTATACTCGTATAAAGAATATGCATTTCTTTCTGATGAGTATTTAGTTAGAATTTAATTAAAAACAAATGCGTGGGTAGCGAATCGTTTGCAGAAAAAACAATACATTAAAATGTTCTTAATTATAATCAATTTTGAAGTTAATGTTCAGAGAATGGAGTTAGACAATAAAGTTAATGCTCAGAATATCTGCTTCTGTGAGATATGCTTTTCTCAACGCTATTTCACAAGACATGTATACCCAAGAAACAATTCATACAAAATGGAGAGCAAAGCAACGTAATCCCACCCGTGTAATTTCGTCATTGCGGTGCGATACTGATGCATCTCGATGGCGTCAGCTTAATGCACGGACATCGATAAACGTCCGCGGCCCCAGTCGAACACATAAACAAACATTTACATTTAATTGGCGAGTTGCGTGACTGACTAATGGCCGACCGTCCGAGTTCCGAAACATTTCGATGTTACCACCCTTCGGGCCCGTTCATGATCCTCGTGAATCCTGGGGAACCGGAAAGGATGAAAAAAAAAAAAAAAAAGAAAAAATTTCCCTCGCGCGCGCGCTTCCCAGCGCGCGACAAGGTGTTGGATAAATCGAACCGGTATCGCACGGTGCTGTATGCATTTACGATAAAATTCCTCCCACTACATCAAAGCACTCTCGCTCGGCCGCGCGCGCTGCACGCCCGCGATATTATCGTCGCGTACGTCCATTTCCGCGTTTTTTAGCGGGTACGCGTTAATGCGGTTAAGGAGACTTGATTACCCGTATCAAACCGGATAAATTAGTTTTTTTTTTTTTACACACGTTTTGTTCCATTTCTCTCGTGACAGCTTTACCAAAACGCATCCCATTCGATTAACGGACGGGTTGAATGTGTTTAATTCCGCTAAAATATATATATACAATACAATCTATATGTATATAATATGCTATTCAAATCCATTGCATTACAGCTGTGGATTTTAGCTTGACTGAATTAAAGTCTATTTTTCCTCACTACACCGAAAGAAAAGATTGACTGTTACAGCAAATTAGATGATAAAATATGACATAGTATTTTTAATTGGCCGCTGCAACCAATTAAAAATGCTATGCCATATTCAGCCAATCTTTTCCTTCAATGTAGAGATTGCTAGTTTAATAATGTTTTCTAATTTTTAAAGGACAATATTTTGATAATTAAATATTTAAGTTCAATATAAATACAAATGGAATTTTTTATCATAAAAACGTTTATAAGAATACCAATCGGTATAGCGGCAAAGCAATATACTCGTAAAACTGGGTTCATCTTATGGTCATCAAATTCTCACGACATATTAGGAAGGCAACTCTAATTGGTTTTACTGATGCGTTAAATGCTCGCTGCTCTCGAACGATCGTAAATATTTCAAAGTTACACGAACGCGAGCCTGTTCGATAAAATATGTGGGACGATGGTCAAACGCAATTCAAAGAAATCTATGATTACGTCAGACATTTCACTGTTTCGTTTTTAGAAAAGTGACATCTTCAAATTAGCAAGAATTAAAGCTGAGAATGTTTCACTGATGATGAGTTGAGTATTAAAACTTGTTATAATTCTAATTTATATTTTATAAAGTTTTTTCTCATCTCTCCGTTTGTGAACTTTTTTAGGAATAATAGCTAAATGAGAAAAAAAGAGAAAAAATAAAGAGTAAAACACAACAGATTGATGTAATCGTATCTCTCCTCACATACGACACGACCTGCCGCTCGAACGGATTATCTTGAAAAAGTAGAAACGGAAATCGACCTACCTGATACTCCTCACGTGCTCGCGCAATAATACAGCGATATTTCACATCAAGATCGCATTCGCCGCGGGAAGAAAAATGGTAGCGGTAGCTCCCAGGCGAAATTCATTTTGACAGATTTCATACATTGAATTGATGTTTATATGTCGCGTTCGCCGAAAGATAAGTCGGCGGAATAAGTAAACGCTCCTACAGCGGTAACGTTGCAGAGCAAAGAACGGACAAAACTTTGACCGGTCGATCACCCACGATATATGTAATGTCTCTGTCCGAGGCATCAAATCCTTATAAAGGACAAAGCGGAGAAACGGGGCAATCGGTTACCTCGACGATCAACTGTCGGAAGGAGGACTCTTATATCCTTCCGTCCTGTGACGCACTTCACTCTAATATGAATCGAATAAAAATCGATATATGTAAGTGTCTCCATCCCCTCTGAGACATCGTATAAAAGTGTGTCTGATCGACGATGGTGACGTAAATATAGATATTATTAAATTATTATTATATAATATCAGACGATATGACGCGTTAATGCGAAACATTTGAATAAGTAAGACAGTTTCTAAAATACAGCCTGATATTGTAAAAATTTTACATGAAAGCTTAATTTTCAAATTATTTTCAAACAAATTTTGAAACATGGAACACATTCATTTCCATTGCAATTGCATAATACAATAATAAGTAAAACATTTTATGTAACTACGCGTTTACAAAACTGTTTTTTTCGAAGAGCGTTACGAGCTTTTTCTTTTTAAGCGGCGTTACACGCAAAACATCGTGTTTCTCGCACCGCGGCTGAATCCGTCGTCTTTCACGGTACAGACTCGAATCGAGCGGGCTGACAGAAGTGCTAACCGGATTACGGCGCAGGTCGGATGTCGCCGGTGACGGTGATATTAATTCTCTCGAATGCATCAGAGCGCGGGCGCTGATTGATTCCAAAGTTCTCACAAGAAACTAGCGCGGCGCAATACGCCGCGAGTTACGAGCGCACGTTCGCCCGCTAGTTACGCAATTTAACGCAATAATTCCCAAGGCAAGGGGGATGGCGGAATTCTCTCCGCAGGCACGAAAACGCCTCTCATTTTCACGGCGCGAAAGCTCATCTTCGTAAGCTACGAGTCTACTGTCAGGCGCGACGTGCAGTTTCCTAGCAGGAAAGGTTGCGCGATGACGCACGGATTCGTTAGCATTTCATTTATGAACAACGGATATCATATAAGGAAGGCGCAAACGAGAATGCGTCGATGCGACTGCCTGATTACGCTATAGGTTATTTTCTTTATTTTCCTTCGACTTACTTTATTACTTATTTTTTTTTACAAATGTTTTTTTTTTTTTTTAATTATACAGATATGAAATACATGTAGGCTATCAAAAAATTTGTAAATTGATTTAACATTTCTTTACAAATGAGATAAAAATCTATATGCTGTGTATATTCTAGCATTTAAACAGGAAATATAAATCGTGCACTACAGAAATCTTTTGTAGTATCTATGTTTTTTCAGAGCCCTTTCTTCCTTATTTAAAGAAAAAATATTACATTTCTCTGAAATAGCTCTTATTCTAGAAAAGAAAATACTACTAGGATTCTACCGAGTTTAATCAGAGAAACAAACTGTTGAATATCTCCCATGCGACCATCGAAGAATAACATGGCTTTTGCTTGTTTTCTATAAAGCAAACATACACCGTGTAGGTAGAATAGAACGGAACCTCTATTAACACCTTATTGTTACACATCCTTGAAATTTTTTGAAGAAACTTCTCCATGTTCGATATTAATACAGCAAACAACAGCGATAGTAGCGGCATAAAGCAAAAACATCTGTCTAGTTTTCTCTACTTTGTCTATAGGTTTTTTTTCCATAATATCGTATATAATTAAAATGGAAATGTAAATACGCGACAGAATATTTAAAAAATTAAGATACGATAATTTTTGTATCGTTTATGCTTTATAATAGATTTTACTAATATTTAAGAAAAGATTATGTCATGTTATACATATTATGCATTTAAATGGAATAATTGAGTTAATTTTTAACACAAAAGAACGTATCCACATTTATATCGTCTAAAATAATTTCTAAGATATAATTATTTCATTTACGCAAAAACCGAGTTGAAATATAACGATTTTTATTCTCACAAAACTATTCATCCAGAAAATATTTCAAATATAAAATCTTAATTAAGAGAGAAAAAGAGAAAAAGAATTGTAAGACTGTAAAAATTATATTTCTCAGTCTCATAAAGACGCCCATCATTTCTGCTGTGATTGCCAGCAATTCGGGACAATACTAATGAACGTAGCTAGTCACCATCTAATTATAAATAATTAGCTATAGACTAATTGTCATGTTGCCATGCAGAGAAACGATGAAGTAAAGAAGCAAAAGAAAACCGAACTCATTATCGAGCATACGAAGAAGAAATAATCATACGCTACTAAAACACATATTTTATTATATAATATATAAATATTAAATTATTATAATTTTCTTTATAAATACCTATTAATTTATGTATTTCCCACATTACTCTTATTTATATTTCTTATATTCATCGTCGCATTATTTCTACGTATTTAGTGTGATATAAAAGATGCTATAGCTTAATAACAAAAACATCGGTATTTGGTTATTGCTTCAAAAAAATATTATCCACCTTTGAAATATTGCTCCCAATCTGAAACGTATACCTCGTGAACCAAAAAAATTTTTCGGATGCGTTACTTAAATTGATATAAACTGCAGAAGTATCACGTCCCCACATTTGCTTTTGCTACCCATCGAAATAACACGCGTAATTTGAGCCAGTGCGTAATGCCAGTGCCAATTGTACGTATCTGCGAATCTGCCGTGCAAGGGGAGCAAATTGCGGTTCACACTTTCGCGGAGGGTCGCCCTACATAGCAGATAGTTTTTTTTTCTTCTTTCCTTTTCCGGAAGCGACTACGTTCAATGGACTCCCCCGGTCAATCCGCGATTGATATAAAAGAGTTTGCCAGCCGCATCGTAGCCCTCGAAGCCCTCGGAAAACCCGCTAAATCACCCGTGCCGAGGGTAACCGGCCCAGAGATTTGTGCGCTTGTATACCGAGCCCCGATGTATCGCGAACGATTGGGCGGGATAAAAGGGATGCGTCCCGCCGAATCCCTTGAACCGATATCTCTTTTCCCGGGATCGACCTTTCTCGACGTGCCGTGCGATTTCGTGGTCAGGTCTACCCATCCCGTCGGATCAGGTGGGGGGTTTGTTGACCGAGCAATCGGGCCTCTATTTGACTTAATGATCTGCAACGTCTTAACACGATAGATCGACGAGAATTTGCGTTAAATTTATAACACGAATGCGAAGGGGTAATTTTAAAAATATTTTTTTAGAAAAAAATTCAAAAAATCATCTCTTTGAAGATTTGTATTAATTATTACATCTATCTATTCGCTTTTATCTTTCATCAGTTCAATGTTAGGTTTATGCAGTTGTAATATATGAAATGCTAATGTTCTGTATTATAAAAATATTTACAAAAATATATTATATTCATATTTTTAAAAATATGAAAAATTTAGTATGCTGTATTAAACTTTTCAATTAGTTTCTCTTCTTTTTAAAACCATAAGATTTTTAACGATAGAGACAAGGCTTTTTCGATACAAGAAAATGTCGAGCATCGAACAAATGGAGCGAATAAAATGCAGGAGAAGGTTAGAGAAAAGGTCTGTGCCGAAGTGTAAAGATAATACCATAGACGTCAATAAGGTGGACATTAGTCAAATAAAAAGACAGCACTAAATTAGAAAACATCCTCTGCATAAAAATAATAATAAATAATATTAAGTCAAAATATAAGTAAAGTACAAATATAAATTTTTTAAATAACAGAAACATAATTTTTTAACATAGATATGCGTTCACATTAAGAAACAAATGAATGTAAATATTGAATATATTTATTTAATATCTATATCTTTATTAAAGGAAAAATTTATGTTAATTACAGATTATAAAACTAAATTTGCACTTGCAATAAAATGATAATGCCAATTTTGCTAGGGTTGTGTGTCTCCTTGCCATGCTATTGCGAGTCACGCAGACGACTGATGATCTTAAATTCAATCGAACAAGGAATCCATAAGGGAACATCCTTTGCTGATTACGAACGTCTTCGACTTTGATCGCTCGAGCGTTAAAAGTCGCTCTACCCTTGCCACACAATTTTACTCCCCGCTTCCTCGCGTACGCGGTGAAGTTCAATCGGAAAAGCAAATCTTTGGCGTCCCCTCATTCCTTTCCGAGGTTTCCGATAAATTCGTCAGACGGCAAAGGATTACCTGGCCTTTTAGGTCGGGATAAGTGCCGACAGACGGCAGACTCCGGGGATAATCCTTGGCCGCGAATTCGCGACTCGTCCTATCTCGCATTTTTTATTTCGTGTTACTTACCGCACAACCGTTCTGTTATCGTTAGAAGTTAGTTATCTGTAGAAATCTCGATGCGAACGAATTTTAAGTGTGGATAAAATAAAAATTGTTTTCTTAGAAAAACTCTAAAGAGCTTACGTAGAAAGGCAATACGAGTAAAAAATGCAAGCGTTGCGTGAGATGTTATATTCAATATATTATCCAACGTGTTTCTGTATATTTGAATTTCGTGAATAATATATGTGATAATAACAAATTTTCTTTTTCTTACACACTGTTCTAGAACATTTCTATAATAAAGGAACTATTTTTTCTAAGTATATCATTTTATAATACGTGCGTAGTATGCAAATTTTTAAAAAACAACAACAGAAGACTGTCAAGCTCCACTACGTCAAATATTGTTGTATCAAGAATTCTGTCTGTATCAATATTCGCACTCTCGCCGACCATTCCGACGGAGAGTGTCGGGCCGAATTTAATCACGATGATAACCCAGCGAATTTCCAGTATGATTCCGGCAATAGTTCCGCGAACTGTATCACGGTTTGAAAATTAGAAATCCTAGAAACGTAGAGGAGCGATGGTACCGCCGATGGATTACGCGAATTCTAGGATACAGTCGTCACGAGAGTTGTCGGGGAGGAGAGAGAAAGGGGAGGGTCGGTGTGGGCGCTTTACCCCGGGATGGCCTTCCACGATGGCACCGGGTAATATCTATCCCGCGCCATATTGCTGATTAACATATGCATCCAATACTCTCTGGCTCGCTCAAATGCAAACACGTCAGGCCGGGAGCTATCTCCCGTCGTAACGTTGTATAAAGCTCCGATTCAAACGGCATATTAAAGGTCGACTCATCCACCCGTGAAGCGCTCCGCGAACTATCGTCCCCTACGGCGAGTGCGCACGGGAAGGCAGAATCCGGACTGAATCACCCCCATAAACGATAGATAAGGTCCAAGTCTGGCTACGGAGCTAAGCAAACGAAATAGATGCTGCTTATACTGAGAGAGCCTAGCGTGACGGTCCTTCTTTTACCGACCCTTCATAAATTCTCACATTACGATAATATCACAATATCTCTCTTTGTAAGTAAATATAACATTTATTATACATATTCGTTATTATTATACGTGAATAAAAATAGTTTATCAAATGCAATGCGACAAATCACAAATGGATTTTAGGTATAAAATACCGATAGATAATAACTGTGGTTTTCGAAAATAATGTTATCAATCAACATTTTCAGAGACATTGACAAAGACAATTTTTTGAAATTTAATAAATTGAGAATGCGCAATATCATATATAAATTTCTATTGTCCATGACTTTTAAAAATAAAACGCAATATAAAGCCGTTTCACGGAGGATTCATGACTACCTAGTCCCTTCATTGAATACGGGAGCCAAGTGCATTAGTCCATCGCATTTATGCGAGACCGTTTCCCGCTTAAAGAAAAATTTAATAACGCCATATCAGACGGAACAATACCCACAGTTTCCTCCTCCTCCCCGCCTCCCACACCCTTTAATGCCGCAGTGGAACGTACGGGATATAAAACCGGCGTCAGCCCTCGAAGCAATTTCGAAAGAATTCGTGGATACAGAACTATTCCATGTCGCCGTATCTTCAGAGCAGTGAGAAAAGGAGTGCGGTTTATATATGTATTCGAGCGACAGGAGGAGTGTATTTAGTTCTCGCACCCACTTTGAGCCAACTCGTAGCTGGCTTTGACGCCCTGCTAATCCAGCCGTCCGGTCCCCGACAGAAGGCTCTCCAGGTTTGGGATTCGGTCAGATGAAAAGAGAGGCAAATAGGGATAGAGAGACTTTCGGCGGGGGCTTGACGGTGAGGCGATGGCGGGTGGCGGGCGGGGGTGACGGAGGGAAAGGGCGAGAGATGGACGAGCGAGAGATGGAAGAGGAGCAAGAGGTAGAGAAGGTATGGACGAAAGGCAAATGAACGAGTCGTTCCATGAAAGGAACTCGTACAGAATCCGGGAAACCCCATACGGGGTCCCCGCGACACGGGCCACCCGGCGACTAATTGGAATTCGTCCGTGGCAGCCGAAGCAAGGCTTTCTATAATTGAGACGTGGCCAGACCAGCAAAAAATCCAGAAAGCGAGAGGGAACAGCGGAGGAAGGTGGGCAAAGGGGAAAGAAGGGAAAAGGATGCGCTGTCTCGCGGAGTGCCCTTTTCCTCTCGTTCGAGCGGAAGTTCGAGATTTCCAAGGATACATTGCGCGTATCCTTGCGTACGTTCACGTGCAGCACGCTTAATTTTTATCTCCTGATATATTGTACGAAAGTACGAAGGTTCTGAAGAAGCGCACAGCTCTCGAAAGAAAAAAACTCTTAAAAAATATCAGAAATTTGACACGCATCAAAATATTTCCGTAAAATATTTCACGGTTATTAGATAATTCAAAAACTTGACTCGAGAGCTTCTTAAATATTCAAACTTGTGAATACAGATATGAGAAACAATCCAAACAAGGATAGCTGAGAAAGCTCTTATTCCTAGTTCTCTCTTTTTATGTTCTCTCTCTCTTTCTCTCTCTCTTTCTCTCTCTCTCTGTCTTCCTTGCTTCTTTTTCGACCAACATCCGTGTACAGAAAAAGGATATAAAGGGAGAGGGGTAGAGAGAAAGAGGCAAGAGCAATTGTAAAATTAATTAAGAGACTCGGAAAATAATTAATTTTTCTAATAATTCTTGCAGCCGCACTGCTATTTTCCCAACGTGTTCACCGCTCGCCTTCCACCGTCAACCCCGCTTGACCTCGCTATCCTACTCCCCCACTCTCCACCCCCGTCGGAGAATCGAAATAATTTCATAAGAGGTAGCTTGAGAACCGCACCTACATTTACGAAAACATGTTCCCCCACCCTCGCATCCGCGTTTCTGACCACGTCTGACCGCAACAAAGATCTCCTTGCCCGACCTTTCCGCGACCCACCCCTCGTATGCGTCTTCTTTCCTGTCAGTGTATACGCAAACCGCGCCATAGAGAAATTCTGACATTGGCAATGCGAGACTCATCCCCATGACCTACCTACCTACCCTAACCCAGCCGTACCTACTTCGGCTAAAAAGACTGATGTGTGGGTCACGACATCCCTCCCCCCCCCGGCACGAATCGCCGGCTAACGATCTTTGAAATGAGCAAAGGATTGTCGGGAATAAAAATAATCGTGAACGTAAAAAATGTAGGTAGGGCCTACCCCGAAGTCATTGCATAACTTTACTGACCACACCAAGAGTATTGTTCCCGAAATGAATATTGTACCATGGACGAAGTTGATGGTCAGAATGCTAACAGTATTTAGCTCCTCTTTACAGTTTATAATCGGATTATTCGGCCCTTTGTTAAATTAGAAATTTAGATACGCGAAGGTACGCTTCCGACATTTTGTCTTTCTCCAAACAAAAATAAAGATTGCATTTTTCCATTTCAAACAATCAACATCCCGCGCGCAGTTACGGTGAGTCAATCGTTGCGTCTCGCTGTGTAGGCGAATTTCGTATTCCTCTCTCGCGATGCGGAACTCCTCTTGAAAATCGCCAGGCTGCGCATCAAGCCGCGGCACTAACAAAGAAATTAATATTAACGAACGTCGTGATATTAATGTATTTCGATGCAATGCCGACGAAGCGCGCGAGTGCCTGTCCAATGTTGAGCGTACCGGGCAGCCCTCTACGGCCGGTCGTGTTTGATCATTGTGTTATACGGTTCCCCTGGCGCACACTTGCCATAAGTGTATTTTGAAATTTCGCTCGTTGTAATAATCTGCCGTCGGTGGTGGTATGTACGTTCTATATCTGGCCGACGTCAGTATTTTCGCAACACCGCACCGCCGTGAACGTTTCCTCGCGAGGTGTGAGTGCGTGTAAAGGCGCATCTACACTGCGGATAATTCAATCAGTAGATAATCAATGCAATGTATTATTAATGTCTCATTGCGAAGAAAAATTTATAATATTAACAAAATTTCCATCTCTACATATATCGTAGGTCGTAAGAAATTTAGAATCAAATTATAACACTAGGCGCAGAAAAGTAAAAAGAAAGTAAAAGACTTCTAACGTATTTTTTTTTTTAAATACGTTTCACGTAAATCTGGGTTTTTTTTGTTTTTTTTTTTTTTTTTTTTTTTTTTTTTTTTTTTTTT
>NW_017304543.1:2031950-2063721 GCF_001594115.1 Trachymyrmex septentrionalis
AAAGATATACCGTGCAGATACGCCTTAATGCGTCCGCGCGAATGACCGAGACGCACACATGTATTTCCCACGTGCGTGGAGGGAACGTAGTGCCCCGTAGTAGTTTGGTCAGTCAGCGAGCATAAAGGCTCTCGAGAAATTAATTCTCTTGCAGGTACGTACACGCGCGGTCGGACGGCGATGCCCACACGAACGGCGCGGCCGCCGTCCGCCGCCCTCTCCGCGTCCTCTCGCCCGCCACCCTCCCACCCCCTTTTCCGCACAAGAAGAACCCACTCTGGTGCGCTCGCGCGAGCACGGGCGCGGTGGGCAGGTACGTGTTTTATTATTGAATGGCCTCCTTCCCGGACTGCGAATCAACCTGGCAATTGGTTTATTATAATTTCATTGTGTTTTCATTACCCGGGTTAATTTGCGCACGACCCGTATGTCTCGCTCTCTCTATTACCGGACCCCGGAGGAGGTCCTCAGACGTGTGCTCACTTGGATTTCAACGGCGACCGCGTCGCGGTTCTTTCTCGTCAGCGAGAAATCACGTTGATAAAGAAAGCGACGCCAACGGCGAGCGTAAGCGACCGTTCCGAGGCTATCGTGCGTGAGCTTCGCCACTTTCACGTATACGTATGAATCAGTACTCTGGTTGTATTGAAAAAAAACAATTGTATGAATTAATTGTATCGATTGATTGAGCGAGAAGTAGTGAAATTTATCGCGGTATTTCGTTTCGGCTTGAGAAATATGATTTGAATATTCCTTACCGTTAGCATTAAGCACGAATTTTTATCGATCTAATGCGTGTAACGTTTGTTTTATTTACATGTCACGAGCGACTACGACCAATTCTGTGTGGTTGCCGTAATTACGGTTTAATGATGCTCGGCCGCCTCCAGGGAGGGCAAAAAAGCGCGCGTGTCCCGGATTACCGCTCGTTCACGCGAGTGACGTTATTCGCGGCCGCAAAACCTCTTCGATTCTGGTATTTCGCCCGGTTAAAGCTCGAGAGACGGCGGCTCACGATGCGGAGACCCGTTCGGAGATCCGCGGTTGATCCCCACGTCGTTCAATAATTCAGGGCTACGTCGCGGGTCGACGTGTGGTGCTCGCCGGACGATGCGCGTAAGCATAAACGAGCTGGGAAGTGCGACGGCAAAGAGAAAGAGAGATTGGGCGAGCGGCGAGAGGTGAAAGATAGGGAGAGGAGATGAAACCATCCGTTACCTCTTTAGTCTGACAAAATATTTCTCGTTGCGCGCTACGTTGAATCTCTCGAGAGTGCCAGTCGAATTATATCTATGCGAAATTCAACCAGCGAATGGTGACGTCCATGGCTGCGATATAAGTAAACGTGACAGTTGTAATTACTATTATGGACAGAGAAACTTATCCGAGAAAGATATTTCGGCGAAATTAAAATTTTCATAATGTATGTGTCTCGCGTACGTATCTTTTCCAATTAAATTATTACAGATCGCAGATGATAAGATAAAGCATTTCATGAATAATAAATACACGAAAACTTGTGAAAATATTCTATTTCTTAGCCAAGTAGAACATATCATCCAGCTTTGAAAAGTGTAATAATTTTTATTTTCATTTAGATATCCATTTCTATCTTTTATATCCTTCTATTTTTTATTTCGTTCCGTAAAACATTGACAAACAATGAAATCTTTCGATTGTTGGTTTAATAGAGGGAAACTAAACCATGCCTTCCTATATATACTATAGGTAACGCGTATGAAAATGAAAACGCTTCACGCGCACTCACCCCTTACGACTTCATGACTTTGACAACCCCTAACAGAGCATCTCTCCCCGGCAGACAAATTCGATAAGCAATAATCAATGCCAACCCGACGGCGTAGTCGGCCGAGCACAAATCGTTCAAACAGTCAATCAAAAGGCTTCACTTCCAATCCTACGTTTTTTCATCCCTGACTTCATGGTGCCCTTTTCCTTCCACATCACGTTTTTACATACACACATTCGACCTAATCCTTCTCCATACTTTGCGCCACGATCTCCTCTGGGATGTGACGTAATAACGTCAAAGTACGACGTGGAGCAATTTAGTGTTCGAAAAAGAAAGAATTATGATTTCATTCTCGCAAGCGGCAAGTTTCTTTATGCACTAAAGCAATTCTTCAAAATAATTTATTAACCAATTTTCTTATCTAATACCAAAAAGTTGCTATATAATCAATAAAATTCAAAAATAAATAGCACCAATAAATAGATTACAAATAAAAAATTATAAAGGGCTTTTCAAAGAAAAATTCAACAAAGGCATTCTATAATTTAAATAAATAACGCAAAATAAATATAAATTCACATCAGCAGGAAGAACAGCTGGAAGCATTCTCTGGCGGAATTATCGTGTTAATTTCAGTGCAGCTTAAGCTGCGTTATTATTAACGTAATAGAGAAAATCGATGACGCGTTTGCGAACAGATATCAGCATGATGAAAAATCAAGATGGATTGGGCGCCGCGGCGGGCAATGCGTCACACGATCAGCGGCGCCGCGGCCGTCACACGCGCTTTCCGGCAATTTGAAGAGCAATATGCAATAATATTAAAATTAATGGTGCGGTCTTCGTAAAAACACCAGGGGCGAGAGGGGGAGAGGGTTGACGCGGGTGTGTCCCGTCGGGTACGCACGTGATCCGCACTCGGTGCGCAAACGAAGACAACAAATTGGGAAAGAGAAAGTACGAGAGAGAAAGAGAGAGCGAGAGAGAGAGAGAGAGAGAGAGAGAGAGAGAGAGAGAGAAAGAGAGACGAAGCGGAATAGGGTGGAAAAGGGGGAGAGAGGATGGGGTACCGCGAGAGCCCACTCGTAATAATCTCCGCTAATTTAGCTTCTGGAATACGGTAACTGTATCGTTAATATTCTGAACCCGGTTAATAATAGATGTTGATGCGCCATTTGGGCCGATGAGATTTCGGGGTGGAGTTCGAGGCTGAAGTGGACCCCGGCCCCGTCCGCCCGCTCGTTCGCATCGCGCCCTTCGGTACCAACCGCGGCTGCCTCGCCGACTGCCTCCGAGGATACGCGCGGATATATCCTGCAGGACCCCGCCTAACGGCCGTTTATAAATGTTAAATCGACGCTCGCGGGGTTCCGGCAGCGTCTTGCAGCTTTACGAGCGCCGATAATCCAACGAGCCGCGAACATTGCTAAAGTTCCAATCGTTTAGAATGGATGTACTCGTAAATCCTCTCGAGATAGATTTTAAGAAGAAGCAGACGTTTCGTTTGTAATTTCGTAGACTTCATTTAGTAATCTTAGGGTCTTTCAATGAAAGAGTCTTTCGATACCTTGAAATTTTCTTCAACACCTATTTAAACTCTCCCTGTTTTAACATTTGCAATTCTTTAAGATACTTCTTTGCGATTATGTAAAGTAATATAAACTAAAATATTATAATATTATAACTTTATATACTTATTATGAAAACATCATAACCCAAGAGGGAAAATGTGTTTTATACGGTCTACGAAGCTCGTCGCGCGCGAACATCTCGCGTACTATCAAACAAGGTATACTAAACCAAAATGTGCTCTACTAAAATCCTCTCGCTTCGGACAAATCTTGTATTGGTCGTAATAACGAAATCAAAGCGCTTTACGTGCTTCAGTAGTAGGTCAGACCTAACAAGACGTATATTTTTCCATCTCCGGGCGGGTTAGCCATCGGCAGCGATAGCCACGAAGTGCCTTTTTATCGAGTCAATGCGCTATCGTCGGATGGTTTTATTGGAGAAGGGTCGAACGGAACGAGGAAGAGGGGACGCATTTCCGTGTCGACTTTTTGCTTTTTTACACAAGGGCGAGAGTCTCCTTCTCTCCGGTCGCACGGGGGGGTGTTGAGAACTCGGGAACGAGCGGTGGGTGGCGAAGGGTCACCCGTGCCCGTTCGGAGACCCCGGAAGACCAATTTCGCGATACGGATACGACTACGAGAAATATGGAAACTCCGCTTTAAAGGACGTAAAATGACCCGGAGGTGGCGGGCTTTATAGACACGTCGGGACGCGGCACCTCTGGCGGTCCATAAACGTGATGTACGCCCGCAGATTTTGTCCTGGCATCGAGATTGGATGGCGGGGAGAGACGCGAAGGGTAGGACAGTCCCAGAGGACTCGACTCGCGAGGGGTGACGTTCCAGACTTTACACGGTCCGCGTAGTAACAAACAAAGATGGATGAATAGATAGGCACTGGTTAGATAGATAGCCGCATGGATATTTCTTTGCTCATACGACCTGGAAAACCAATGTGATTGAAAAACGTATACAGGTAGGTATACAGGTGGAGAACGTAGTTACCTTTTAAGAGAGAATATCGTGAATCTAAATAAAGATTTTTGCATGAACGTTGAATAGAGATCACAACTGAGCTGCGAATTATTTCATGCAACTATTAGTACAAAATATAAATAGAGATATTTTTTAACTCTAATGCCGTCTCCCAGGATAAAATATATACTTGCAGCATATATTTTATAAAATAATAACAGCAACGTGTGTTGCTGTGTAATATACCTATAAAATATGTATATCTAGACATCTGTGACATCTTTTAATTATTTTTTTTTAAAGAATAAATTTTAAAGAAAACAATCTTTTAAAGCCCAATTCTACTGCTTGTACAAAAAGAAAATTTTACTGATTAATATTGTACGAAAAATAAAATAATATTATATGAAAAATAAAAAGATAGAAATAAAAAATATAATAAGAATATAAAATAAGAATTAAGTAAAGTGTGACTAAAAAACATCGACTTATATAATTCAGAGAGCGAAATTAAATTTTATCCAAAAGACTGTACATGTATATTTAATTTATCATTAACACATCAATAACTGCGAAGACAAAACAATTTACGCAGATCTTGTTTCGACTATCGACAAACAACTCGTTGTCGAGGGAGCGACTTTTACCGAGCCCTCTCTACGTCGCGTCAACCCTTGATTTTTAGCGTCCCGCTGCGCGGCCAAGGGCGAAAACGGGCTCAGATTTATTCCCCGCCGGTGCCTCGGGAGACTCTCCACCTCGTCCACCACCTCCTTCGCTCTCCGTCCTCCTTCTACATCGGCCTTTATTGACCCTTTATACATCTATTTGTTATGCCGCGGTCCTTTGTGCGACGGTAGACGCGCGGGGGCGTAAGGGGCGCCGAGTGATCCCTCGACGTACTCGACCGGCGTTCTCTCCCCTGGCTATATTTGACCAGTATTATAAAAATCAACCGACCGATTTCCTACGTGAAATATTACCGCCGTGCGTTCCTGAATATTTTATCACTGTCCACGTTCCCGCAGCTCCCTAACGGATGCCACGTCCCTTCTTTCCTTCTCCCGCCGGAACAATGGGGGATATGGAACGAGACAGAAAATGGGGAGGGGACGTAGTTCGATTTTGCTGTCGTATACTTCCTAAGATCTGGGGAAACAGCAGAAGCTACGAATCTTCTTCCTTAACCATTTTTTTTATAATTTCTTTTAACAAAATTCTTAAGGAGCAACGATAATGAATAAATCCGTGACTTTTTTAAATCTGTGATAGAAATTGCGTCATTATCATAACGCATAAGCCATAAATTTATTTAAATTTCCATATAGAACACTGCAGCGATATTCCTTGCGAGCGGGACTTGCATTCGCATACAAGATAACGTCACAAGAAGGATGATTACTGACCGTACACACGTTATCAGTCATCATAAATTAATCATTCGTGCCGATGAAACGCAGCGAGCTGGATTTCACTCGAGCCCCTTGCTCAAATCGGCGCGATACTTATTTTTCTGTTTTCTTTTAGCTCCGTTATTATACGGGCAGCGCCCGGATCTGCCGGCCACGGGATCAACATGCATCAAGATTCCAATCTACGGCGTATGACCTAGGCTTCACGGGGACAACGAGACGTGGACGACGAGAGGATCGCGGCGCGGAGGACTGTATTCCTGCAGGACGCCGAGGCTACTAATCTAGCAGAATTATAGACGGTGACGGTAGCTAATTGTCTATCTATATCTGGCCCGACGTAGGTGTGTGTCTCAATGCTCCCTCTCGTATATGCAGCCCGTATATGCGGACATTGTATTGTAGCCGAGTCCGAGGCTGGACCGTCCGTCAGGTCTCTCTCGGACCGGGGACCCCGCTTGCATAATGGCCGAGCGGCGTACGTGCATTCCTAATAATGAAGACAACGATAAATCAACGCGGAGAATACGCCCGCGGATGTGCGCCGAATATCCTATGCATAATATCGCGTCATTATCTGCCGGCTACCGCTCTCGTGCACGCGCGGACCTCCGACTCCGACTTTAGTGCGCGGCCCCGCCGGCCTGTATTTGTGTCGGGGTGCATCGGATTGCATCCCGAGGTCCTTCGAGGATGCGTCGACGATGTCCACCCGTGAACGTCGCGATTAGTCCTCTAATGGATTTATCGCCGTTCGCTCGACACATTACGTTAACACGATCAGGAAGAAATAATCCATACTTCTTCATTTTAATATAATCGAAATGCAATTACTGTGCACGATGTCGAATTTTTATTACGTTCTCGTTTAATATCTTAGAAAAAGTAGTATCTTGTAGCCAATCGTTTGTCATACATCAATTAAATCTAAATATATAAATTTAGAAAACAAAAAATAAGAACAAGAACTCTGTATATGAAGTTAATATTATTTTTAGTTCTTATTTATATCATATAATAATTTTTAACATTTATCATCGTGCCTCTATCGATTGTAAAACTAACGTATTGTTTAAAAATAATCTCGCGAGCGCGTTTCTCTTGATCAATGATTAAATGAAGAATTGTTTTCACCAATTCGTTCCATTATTCGTTCGCGCACAACTGACCGAACATTAATTCGTCGCGGTAACCGGTGACAGTAGCTATCGATCGATTAGACATCGGAAACCTATGCGTGGTACCAATAATGATCCGTCATTTGTACATATAACGAGATGAATCAATCCTGCGTGATCAAAACGCTAAATTATTAACAAATCGCTATAAATCAATTGTCATAAAATTGTCATAAAATCACAGCAAAGAGTGTAGAACAAAAAAATCGAGAATATATAAAATAGTACAAAGTAAAATTGTACAAAAATCAATAATTAATTATACTATTATTAAAATTTATTTATTCCAAGATAAGTATTAATATGCATGGACTATTATTATACATCAAAGTAAAGTGTGTTAAATATTCTCAATATATTTTATTAATATGAAAAGTATAGTACAGTATAGTTTCATCTAATCTTGTAATGTATAAATCAATAAGTGACAGGATAAGGAGCAACCAAGCGCGATTCCCGTAGTCGTATCGGAAATCGGACTCGAGCGCAATACGAGTCCTCAGGATGTGTAAAGCGAAATCCGGTAAGGCAAGAATAAGAAATGGCGCGCGAGGCAACGGTGAAGGAAAATACGAGTCTGGCAGTCCGTAATTCCGCGGCAGCTGAATCACCTGTGCGGTAAGTGGATATCGGTTACCGGCGATCTTTATGCGCGCACATATACGCGCATCCCGAGATTTCCTACTGCTGTCACGCGGTATTGTTTTACCTTTGATTGTGCGCGGTCGTTACGCGTTCAGTCATGGCGACCTGACGAGATCCGAATACCTTCGCTACCGATCTCCTTTGTAAGCGCCTGACAGCTCGTCTTTCGCCGGAGAATAAAGTGCTCGAGTGACGTCAATTTCGTCTCCCGCTCCTTCCGGGTACGATCTTGAATTCCTACAGAACAATGCTCGTCAATCCTTACGCAACAACTATACTAGTCCTGCACTGTTACTCTTATATTATATCCTTTTGATATAAATTTTTAACATTAGAATTATTTTTATAAAATTTCTTTTTTTTACATTAAAGCCATGTGTGACAACTAGGAATGCAATTTTTTCGATAGAAAAAAATTTCTAAATTAAAATTTTCTATCACAAATAAAATTGTGTCTGACGGTAAAGTAAAAAAATTAATTAAATTTTTCATCAATTTATAATATTATTAAAAAAAATGAAGTGCAAAAAATTTTTAATACGCTTTCCTTCAATTTTTCTTATATATTTAGAGTCAAATAAAAATTGTATCTGATTGTATCTAAAGCACTTGATCTGGTATTTTTTTTTGTAAAATTAGTGAAATTTGATAGCAGACAAATGGCCACCAACTACGCATAGCCACAGTTCTGCGAAACAGATCGTGTCATCGAGGAGGCAGTAATAACTTTGCCAAATGACGTGCGGACTAAAGGGGTATGCATCATGATCCGATACTAATGCGCGTATATCTGGCGTACGATGCAACCTACCGCGCTCGTATCGTTATCATCGATGCGATCAATCCCACTCAATTAGCCTGATCATTGATTATTGCCCCGTGTAATGTCGCGATCCGCTTCGTGCGCCCACACACCGGGGGAATCTGTCCGCAATTAATATAGCGGGGGAGGTGCAGGAAGCGGAGAGACTTGTAAACTATGGCTTCTGGTCAAGACATGTGATACTTGAACGCAATGAATCCGTTCAAAGTCAATGCATTGCCGTCATTTGACTAATCGATATGTGCTCATATCCAATATCAATACCTGTTATTAGATATTCGGTAACGATATCTAAATGCGCATGGAATCAATTTACATTACGCTCTAAATATTAAGTTTCGTTAAATCAGTTATTATAAATAAATGGATTGATTTTTTTCAATTATAGATTAGATTTATCATTAATGAAATATTACGTTTTTATACAAATCATTTTTTTTTAATCTAAAAATATATTGTTACTATATTATATATTTTCATTTTCATTTTCATTATTCACATATGATTTTCTTCATTCTATTTGATATATTGTATTTTTTTAAGTCTGAAAAAATTATTGCTATATTAAAAAAAAATGTTTTTCAAAAAAAAGATTTTTTATCCTTCTACATTAAAAAATTGTCGTATTTCTTCATGACTTTTTTTTTTAAAGAATATTACAGTTTATAAAGGAGAAAGACAAACGAACAAGGGTAAAGGTATCAAAGATAGACGAATAAAAAGACAAGGTAAGTCGAAGAAAAATAACGAGAGACGATACGACGGTCGAAACGAGGTAGGTCCACGGCGCCGACCACAAACCGAGGGCGATATACAGGAAGCCACGATTAATCCGGATTTCAGCGTCAATCCGATAGACGGAACGCTTGAAACGTCCGGTACCTCGTATTCGCCGTTTCACCGGCCGCGCTACCGCCGTGATATCGAATGTCACTCGCAGGATCCGTCATTTCGTCCGGGTCGATTCGACCGCACGTCATTGCGGTAAGATCTCCGTCTATCCCCTGGACCGGCCCTGATTTTCCGCCCAGGCGTTTCATCGAAATTCCGTTGAATTCACCGACACCGCATCAGGGACCAGCGGAACGGGGATGTATACCTGAAGCTACATCGGTTAGCTGCATCAACCCGCGTTATTGCTTGCAACGTGAGGATTCGAATATTCAGCGATCTCAAGCGCGACGTCGTTCGTTCGCCATTACAACTGAATTAGATGAATAAATTTAAGAACTCGATAATGTAGAACGAATGACGAATATTTCATGCATAAAAATTATAAGTGTGTACATTTGGCTACGTTTATATCGTATATGCCAAAGGTTGTCGATGATCAATTTAACGGATATATTATTATTTCAGCCTCAGTTTACGATTGCATTTAAGTCCGGTAGTAAATGATTCGCAGTTTGTATAAGAACTTGTCTGCAGAACAATGTATTTAGAATTTACATTTAAGAATATTATTAGACACCAAGATCTCTACCTTGGCTGTCCTTTTCTTACTTATTTAATTTATTGTCGTAACATACAGTGATCTAGATTAATTTATTATCGTTTCAACTTCCCCATCATTTATGAACCTTATGATCGATATAGAGTTGTTCCTCAAGTAAAACTTGGACGAAACGTCATCTTATTTTGCAATCCGATTGAAATCTCGCCATTTTGCTCCATTCGCAACGCACTGCAGCGATAATACGATATTCAAAAGAAACTTGGAGGTTCATTAAAGAGACTATCGTGACACTATGACGGAAGGCCAACGTCAGGATTCAACGTAATGATCTCGTTGCGACGTGCAGCCGGTTTCTCCGACATCTAGGGGAGTTACGAATCGGCCAGAAACTCGGAGCACGGAGGTAGTCGCGAGCATGTAGCACTGCTCAGGCTATAGTAGTAGAACGAGATCTATCTATGCGGACGCATTGTCTATAGCCTCGTCGTGGAGGGTGGTATTGTGTGACGTCATCATTTGCATACGACGCACCGTTGCGGCTGTTTCCAGGCCGCCACCCTCACCCTCTTGCTTCCCCCCCCCTCTCTCTCTCTCTCTCTCTCTCTCTCCCTGCGTGTCTCTTCCCGCTATCTCCCTTTATCCCTTTACACCGCCCTCCTACAGACTCTCTCTCCTTCCGTCGACCCTTTCTCCGTTTCACTCCCTGGATGCCCACCTAACCCGACGGCGTTGCCTACGTCCCATACCCGTTGTCGTCTATGTCCCGTATCTATCTAATTATTGTCGCGGACCTCGGACCGGTCCGGTCGCCGTGATATACCGCATGCTAATAAGCGGCTAAAGACCGGGGACCATGCCAGGCCGGCCATAAATCTTAACGACCGATTTTGCGTCGCCGTGAAGCGCCGCGCCGCCGACGATCGTCTTGGAAGAGCCTCGTGGGACGCTCTCGCGCGACGCTGCTGTTGTTAACATCCTCGTCGTCGTCATTTATTCAGTGTATGTCTGTTCTTACTACTCAACTCAAGTCAGAAGGATGTCTTGCTGAAAATCCCGCAGAGTTTGCTCGATGGAGAGACGATTAAGCGTTTAGTACGTTGCTTTCCGAACGTGTTTTCCGCGCGACACGCGCAATGCGTCGGAGTTTCCAATATCACCGTTTTGACCGTGATTCGATGTTTATGACGTTTAAGAAAGTTCATCTTTATTATTTATCAAATGTTAGAGCAAATGACGCTCACGAATGTTGCGAGCGTAAATCGAACTGCACAACATAACAACGAATTAATATTACGACCTATTTTTTTTTATCACACACAATTAGAAGAAAAATATAAAAAATAATACTCAATTGCAGATGGATGACGTTAGAAATTATAAATTAAAGTATTTAAATGATGATTTGATTATCAGTCTTAACTATTCCTTATTTCGTTATATCGGCTCCGTAATAGATAATCTGCAACAATTATGAAGAAGAGCAGAGATTGCGATGCGCGTCAGCAATCGCAATGTTTCCTGCAACGTGACCTACGCGCATTTGCTATCTTCCCCGAGCACACGTTCGTATGCGCGATGTCAAGATACAGCACAATAGCCCGAGACCTTTGATTTCAAGCAATGCTGCATCCTGAATAGGACACACGAAATCAGGAGCGGCGTGACGCCGGGATCGGCACGGATCGAGAAATGCATATATCGATACGTGCGATCGACGCGAGACGTGCGGTCAGGCTGTACACAAGCCAACCCTGTTTAGCCGTCTGACTCTCGTCCTGGTTTCAATGCGGGTTCATCTCTCTCTCTCTCTCTCTCTCTCTCTCTCTCTCTCTCTCTCTCTCTCTCTCTCTCTCTCCGCGAGAAGGAGAAAGAGGGTGAGAGGGTGAGAGTGCGTGGGGTTGCCGCACACGGTGTGTTTCGGCCGCTCGACCCCTGCGCGTGATGCAACACTGACCACACATCAATTCACTGCAAATGGACATCAATACTGGTAATTAATACATCGCGCCTCTCGCTCGGTTCCTCTCTCCTGCGTCCGCGGCATTGCCTCCACTCTCCCTCGCATCGCCACCCCACCTTCTACTGCTGCTGCTGCTGCTGCCGCTGCTCTTCCTCCTCCTCCTCCTCCTCTTCCTCTTCTGGTTCACCCCGACCGTTTGCACGATCATCGAAACGCGCGGGATTTTAGCTCGGGATTTGCATGTAAGTGATACGCGTGTTGGCGGATCCGATTGACGGCTCTCCCGGCACATAGTTAGCGGGAGAGTTTGCAACTCAGCCGCGGGCTATAAACGTACGCGGTGCAGTGAGTGCAGGACGCATTCCACCGTGGAAATATGACGGAGCAAAATTCGATTTCCGGCCACTCTCTCTGCGATCCGCGAGAACGCGAATCGCACGGTTTCATAACTTTAAGGAGAGAGAGAGAGAGAGAGAGAGAGAGAGAGAGAGAGAGAGGGGGGGAGCAGGGAGAAAAGGTCACCTACAACCCTTGCGATTTACTCGCGCGCGGTGGTTTTAATCGAGCGCTATTGGTGCGCTGCGATTTCATCCCACCCTCGAAAGGAATCAGAGAAAATCGTTAATGAGGAAAGCTCTTTGATTTAAAATGGATGGATGTTTTTCTGCAATTTCTTTGCTCCGATGTGCCGTCGATGATTGAGATAAAAATGAGAGATAATAATTCTACCATATATTATCGTAATTTAAAGAACTTTATGATAGCGGATTAAATTACGCAATGCACAGGCAAAGATTATTATTAATGTAATTCATATAAAAATTAATAAATACTAACTCGTTAAAGATCTCACAAAAACGACCTTTCAGTTCTAAAAACATTTAATTGATAATATTTTTAACTTTAAAAACATTTATTAATTATTCGAAATAATAATATTTAATATTTGTCAAAAAATTTTTTTCCCAATACATATGAAAGTTTCTAGATAGAGAAAAATCTTTGAATTTGAGTTTGAGGCTCTCGCAACTTAATCCGTAATAAACGTTGTACATAAAAATATATGATGCCTGCGTAAAAAGAAAGCGTAATTATTGTCATTCCACATTGTTTATGAAAAAATTAGACGATTTCAGCGTAGAATGCGTCAACCTATTTTTGAGCGTACCGTTTTTATAACCGAGATGGAAGAATAATGACGGTCGAGGACAATGCACGATGGATCGGCGGTGGACGGCTGCGAAATCGGCTTTACTGGCCTTGTATTATCACCGGCGAAAAGTCCTTCCTGCATCCCAGCCAAAGAGACGGCCGTACTCTCGCAGCCGTGCATTTACGAAATTACCGTATACGTATGAGACAATTCCATCGCCCACGTACGTCGCGAAAAAGGTCCGCGGAAATCCGTGCGTCGCAATTTATCTGAGTAATACGATTTAACGTGCTCGCCGGGTGGCAAACGAACAGGGTGGTGAACGGACCGTAGGCGCGGAAAGTGGTATATATACATGGATGCGCGTATACGACTGCGACTGGGGAGAACCGTACGGTCGACATATCGTCCGCGGAGAGGCGATAAATAAAAATACATCAAGTGCAACCTTTTACGCCGCAAATTGATACACATATTGCTGGCTGCGTCGCCGTATCGAGTAACGGGTGCTTCCACCGACTCCTGCCACTTCACCGTGATTCGCGAAAGCATTTTTCATAAACACACGTATTGTACGTAACGTAAAATGTAGTTGCACGATAAAAAAAGTACGATTGGAATCACGCCAATGCAATATTTTAATTACTAGAAAGGTATAAGTATTGAAACATTTATAAGAGAACTCCAATGAATAATACTCTATTCTATTAAATATTTCCTATTTCAAATTCATGACAATGTCGATATTGTCGTTAAACGCCATGAAATAATTCACAAGGTATTAAATTTATTAGAACAAGTAGCATGTGTATTGTTTATATAAAAAACATAATGATAAAAACATTGTAATTACGTGATCGCGCAATTAATCGGGATAAAGTCAGATCAGATACGCCTGTTATTGTTAACAAAGAAACGAGACACGAAGGTATGGCATTATGATGCGACACGTCGCGGAACGCGTTATGAAAACATCGATAAATCTCATTACATGAACAGAGTGAAAAAGCTCCACCCGGTAGATCGAGCGAAACGGTGATCGTGCAAAGCTCGCAGGATGCACAAATTGGTTATCAAAGGATATTACCGCACGCTGCAGCACCGATACACACTCGATTTGATGTGTCGACGGTGCTCTCAGCGCGTTCCAGCCCCGAGAAGAGGAAGAGAAAATATTTGCGCGTACTTCGGCTCTATCGGATTTCCCGCTTGTGGCACGAGGTTTTTATTAAAAGCTCTCCCGACCCCAAGCCAAATCCGATTTGTGCTTCGATTCATCCCGGCTATCGAACAACGACATCAGATCCATTTTTAATATACGCGGACGCCTCTTCCAAACGGAAGGTTTGTTTATTCGACCGATTATTAGTTGACTTTTTTTCTTTTCAAAGAAAAATAGTATTTTATTTTTTAACAGGAAATTTGTATTGAAATGATAATCGCTAACAATCATCTTTTATACAAACGTTCCTAAAAATATTATCATCATTCATTGTAATATTTTATGACTCTCCTTTTGTAAAGAATAAAATTGGATCTACCCAAGCAGAAACAGCAAATCATAAATAATATTAAAATGACGTTACATGAATCGCAAATGATTAAAAAGTGGTTTTTAGTGATCATTTTGGAGTCATTTTGCCGTCACTTTGATGTCATAATTTGTATTCCGGCTAAAACTCAATTAATATGTCAATTATTTATTGCAAAAGTGACTTTTATCATTTGTCGAATTAATCATTCCTCTAGAGTATTTGAAAGAAAATCCCACGGAATAATCCCCCAACCATCTCCACACACCGCAAAAGGGTGATCTGTCCTCCGGACAGAGAGAACTATCGCGTGGTCTGCTATAACTCAGGATGAGGCGCACGTGTCGCGATGCGATCGGACAATCGAATCATTAATTGATTTGATTGATTGTATCTGCGCACGTTGACGGTTGCACATGTTGAATAGGCAGAGCAGTATCGCACTGGCTCGGTTGCGGTATGTCCAGCGGATTCGTATGTAACCCAACCACCGCGCCACCCGTCCACTCACACGCAGTGTGGGTATCGCGTGCACGTGTATACACGCGTATCGTCCACTCGCGCAACGACTAACCCTGACCGGGCACGTATGACCACCACCGACGGCGACGACGACGACGACGACGAGGACGAGCCTGGAGAGGGTTGCCCGCGGGCGCACGTGCGCTGCCGGCTGTCATTTGTCATCGCGGCTAATTTGCCACGTTCTGAGATACGGTGACGCCTCTGACGTGGTCATTATTAAGATGCGAATTAGTAACAATTTGCGCCGGATTTAGTCTGGACTTGATCTGTTTATGGCCCGGCCGGATTAGGCCGGCGAGCCTTACGCGTAAATCAATATTAACCATCGCGCCGGAGTCGCGCCGTTATCGAACGTGCGGGATCGTCCACGAAACGACGACGGTAAGGTCGCAGCGCCGATGCCACTTGCAGATGCACCGACGGTGCATTCGGTGGTGTCGGAAACGCGGAATGCAGGAATCATCGGTCGCACGTTTCTGATTCTCAACACCTTCTCTCGAATGCTGTCTATTGCAATATACGTTTAGAAATTTTGTATAAAAATGTTAAATCGAAATTTAATTTCGAAGAAAATCAAATTTAAATCATAAGTATATGTATCGTGGTTTACTAAAATAAATAGTTCCCTTGGAGTAATTGTAAAATTAAAACTTTTACGAATTTTACAGTTATTTTTTATGTATAGTATACTTCTTAACAGAATGCACTCGATATACATTATTGAATTCTGCATTATTTAACGCTTTTGAAATCATTGGCGATTGTAATTAATAGTACAGTAGAGAATATATATATATATATATATATATATATATATATACATATCGTATATCAACCGAGCAAGAAAGGATGTATCTAGGATCGCTATTGAACGGAGGGTGAGGTGCTACCGTGTACCAAGGGTGGCATTATATTGCGGCTTGTCTCGCTTCAGAAACTTTGCACTGTGGTGTCGCTTCGGCCGCACCAACGAACAGGGTAGGTAGGTTGATGGTAGAACGGGCGACACTGGACGTAAGGGGGTGGATTGGGAAGGGTGGAGCAGAAGTGCTGCCGGACTCTGAATACGACCATTCTTTACGACCACCCCGTCCAAAGATCGCCCACACGCCACCGGTATTTACCCAACGACACCGACTCGCGACTTGCCGTTTCGTGGATCGAAGCGAAACAGACGGAAGCTGCTAAGAGAGAAGGAGAGAACGAAAGATGGACGTCGCGAAAGAGAAGAACAGAAACAGAGAGAGAGAGAGAGAGAGAGAGAGAGAGAGAGAGAGAGAGGGAGAGAGAAGAGAGAGGGAGGGAGGAAGATAGATGTAGGGAACTTCAGTGGGGCCAAGAGAGCTATCGGGTAAGAGCAAAGAGAGCGTGAGGGGGTGGTAGAGGGAACGAGGTTTGGGGTGGTCAGGGCAAAAGGCTGGGTGTTCAGTTTGCTCGGAAAGAGGAGGCAGAGAAGGAAAGGCGAAGTGCAAGGTAAAGGGGGTGAGAGCGAGAGTCGGTCCGTGAGTTCACGTTCGTCTACCTCCCCGACGTTGCACAATACGGTGCGCCTACCCTCGACAGCGTCCATAGACTGGACGCCGCATTGTCTCCGCTGAATAGGGTCTTGCAAGATTTATTTCGTATATTTCACTTGTCGTTTCAATAGCGCGATAGCGCGCTCGCTCGCGCGCACGTAGCGGCGCGAACGCCGTCTTTCTTTGGTCGCGCGGTTGCGCTCCATCCTCTGTCCTCCTCTTCTCTTCTCGCCTATTTATCTAAGGAGCAAGTTTCCGCACGCGCTTCAACGCGTCGACAGTTTGTTCATCGTGAACTGTGTCACCGAAAGGTAACGGTCGCCTCGCGACTGTAACTTGCCGACATATGCAATTATGGAGAATGAAAAGACCGACTTATTTAAGAATACATATATACTTTCATTACTAATATTATCTATCACAATCTAATGTATTGCTATCTTATATTTTTAAGATCTGTATGTATTAGTCTGTATTATATTATTTTTTGGTATGTATTTGTCTGTTGCTTATTAAAATATAAAAAATTGTTCTTATTGTTAGATAAATTGTACTAAGTTTATCTTTAATATATATTTAGATATAAAGAATATCTTTATTGTATTTTTTATCATTTCTAATTTATTTAAACATTTTCTCATAGAAAATAATTAGTAATAATTAATTATTACATGTCTAACTTTAAACAAAATTTCTTCAATTATATTTACATTTTATATTTAATTTTTCGATGATATAATTCATGTACGACCACTTTATTTTAATAATATGAATAACTTTTGTCGGAAAGTTACACGTAATCGCAATACGAGTCGTAAATCTCCGCATTATTGTTAACAATTCAGAATCGCGTCAGCCAAGAAAAGGGTATTGTGAATTTCATTGTCGCATCGCATTGGTCCGAATAAAAAAAAAGCTTCGTTGAAAAAGACCATTTCGCTTTACCTATGAGAAATGGCTCGCTTAAATATTTATAATGCTTAAAAAAATTAATGGAGACCCACGTCCCGTCATGGAGTATATTGTCGAGGGGTGTCGCTGTCTAGGCTGCCAAAGGGCTCTTTCGTAATATTAACCGCGCCACCGAGAAGGGCTCGATGTCCAGCTTTCGTTCTGCCTTTACCATCGCGCACCTCTCTCTCATTAACTTGCTTATCCCTTTCGTCTCTCAATGCCCGACGTCGTTTTTACGTCATCTTTGTCTTTGTTTACGCGATATTTTTAACAGATACAAGACTAAAGAAGAATCCGAGATATTAACTTAATTGTCTCATATAAAAATGATAATTTGCAATTAGTGCTTTGATGAAACATTACATATTGATATTTTACTAATTAATTTAATATTTTTAAGCACATACTAGGCATCAATATTCATCCTTAGTATACGATTTTCCTGTTTTTTATTTACATATGATATATTGTTCGTATCTCGAATTAATTTTCATCACTTTTACAAGTATACAAAAATTATTAAGTGATTATTACATATACAATACTTTAACATTTTCAGAAAGCATTTGTAAGATTAAATATTAAAAAAATTGTACATAAATATTATAATTAATTATGGTGCTCCTAGTATTTCAAAGAAACAATGTACTAAGAGTTAATATTAATTAAAATTAATATAATGTACATATTTTATTTTTATCACATATCGATCCCTTAGAAGAGTACAAACAGCATTAGCTGAGTAATAAAAGTGCCATGCTAATAGTAATTAATAAAAATAAATTACTGTATCTTACACTAAGAACTACACGAGCAAACTTTATAACAAAATATATTAAGATATAAGTATCTCTCTCTTGTGGAATATTGTAAACACAACTTTGAATGTAATTATGAAGTATTAAGAATGGGAATATTAACGGAACTAATGGGATTAACGTGAAATACAAAGATCAATTTCGCGCTCGCCCTTATCATCCCCGTAACGGACCATATACAGGGTAGAACAATAAAATCCTTATCGTAGTCACAAATTAAAAATAATTATTTTTATGCCTAATTCTTAATAAAGCGGAAGCACGCGGGGCTGCCTCCTCTGAGAAAACGATACCCATTATTCCCCGCCAACGAGATTGTTGTCAATGAATTATTGGCGTTTTCGTTTTTTTTTTTACAGATGTAAGCATCTCCCCTTTATTACACATCAACCCTTTTTCTAAAGCCCTCGTCAAAATGTATTCGCCTCAGGGGATAAACCTTCCCGTAAAATCTCGATAGCAAAGATGTCCCGAATTCGTTAAAAAAAAAAAATTTTTACGACACTATGCATCCTTATCATTGTTGTTCCAGAAATAGTTGATCTTTTTTAAACGCTCACTCTACCAAAGTGAATATTTCACTTGTTAGTGAACTATTACATTAGTTACTAATGTAGCATTTTAAAAAGCTGCTTCGCTCATGCACTTTTTTGAAATACAATAAAAGATTAGAATTTTAATTTATATGTCACTTGCATTATATCGCTTGCTATAATTTCCAATCCTAATATCTATTTAAAATAGTGACAAACTGATAAATATATAATCAACTTTTAAATTTAAATTGAAATTTTCAACACTTTAAAATACTAATATCGATAAATCTACAAAAAGATTAATAATTTAACATCGCTTTTCTCAATTCCCAATGATTTACCGCACCGTGGTTTTTTTCTCCCCCAGACGGCTGTTTTCGTAACATTAGACTCTTTATTTATGGAGTTTCATTAAGATAAAGAAAAGTAAAGGGAAGGGTTACCATCGCCGAACACTGTGCAATTATTTTCACGATGGTCTAGGCTGATCTTCCTTCGACCCTTTCGAGGCGAGAAGCTATTGAATGAGAATGCAATGCAAATAAATTTAGATCTGCAACCATTTGCCAAATAAATTTTAAAATCTTTCCATATACATTTTTTATATACTTATAGTTCTAATATATATATTTATTAGCAATTAGTAAATTAAATTTAAGTAAAACAATCACTACTCTATTGAGACGATTTTAATTTAAATCAATAAATTATATTTTATTAATTATTAAAGAGGCAATGCAAAGAACAGTTCTTCTATTAATTAATAAGAATAAAAGATAAATCTCTTTTACACTTTTTCTCGATCACACACAGTTCTGTCCTACTATACACCTATCGCTTGTCGAGTTTACGACAAAATAAACCGAGTCACGTATGTATCGTTACACATAAGTCGCGTGCGTCGATTCTCAAACGGCTCTCGTGCCACCTCCAACAGTGACAGAAGTGTTTCGGCGTCGCGCAAAGTTTTCATTTGTCTCAAGTTGCGAATGGGTTCGGCGATTGTTCAGCACGCTGGGTCAGGTTGCGGACGTAGGTGTTGAAATTGAATGCGGACCGAGAAGAGCGGCGGCTCACGAGAAAGGGCGCGGGAGACCGTTGAAGTGGAGGTGACGTGAAGGCCGGACCCGGACCCGTCAACCGTATCTTCGGGCGAACATTGGTCAGCACTACGCTAGGTATACACCCCGCAAACACGCGGACGCCTTTCCCTTGTACTGTGGTGTGTATCTACCATCAACCGGAGAGAAATAGCGAAGGGGGATATATAATGCGCCGTGTCCATTGTGCCATGAACTTTGAAACAACTTTTGGGAAAAGAGTTCCACGCGCAGCACCTACGGGAACCAGAAGGCCGTAACTTGAATGATGTGGCCGCGATCGCTCGACCGCAAAAGCTCGCGAATGTACGACGTTACTTTTTCAAAGAAACATCGAGTTATTGTCAAATATTGTATATAACGTTATAGATATACATGTGTAGATATATATTAACGTTAAAGAATATACAATGTAATGTATATATAATATACGTTACTTTTTAAAAGTAACATCGAGCTATTGTGAAATATAGATACATATATAACGTTAAAGAAATATATAATATGAGGTATTCTCTCACTGCCTTACTAATTTTTTTTAAATAAAGATATGTGCATAAGATTCAAAAACCGACCCAAAAGACATATATAAAAAAAGGATTTATGAAATTGCAGAGAAATAAACTAGCAACGTAATGTTGCATTAATTGGCTAAAAGAAGTTAACACTATTACATATTTTATCATTGATAAATGCTAAAGAAACGCGACGAGATTGAGTGAGCGTGCCGCATAAACGAGCGGAAAAAGTTTTGTCCTGTGGCCTTTTAGTACGTTACAGATACACAAGACGGCAGCACTGCACGGTACATTCATATTCTCACAACTAAGTATAAGATATTCTTGATAAAACTATAAAAAATATATAGTTTTTAATACAAATATTTTTCATTATTGACAACGTTTCTCTTAAAAAAAAAAAAAACACTTATTCGTTTATTTAAAACAAAGTGATTAGCACATCTTGGATAATAACTAATAACAGGATTATTATCTTTTAAGATAATTTGAAGTAATATTAAATGCAATTTATTTTGAAATTGCACAAAACATTATTGTATATATTTCAAGATGGCATTTCCTGTTACAGTTACATCGTTCTCAGGGGTAAACTGATTCTGGAATC
The DNA here is from genome assembly GCF_001594115.1 of Trachymyrmex septentrionalis. Classification (NCBI taxonomy): domain Eukaryota; kingdom Metazoa; phylum Arthropoda; class Insecta; order Hymenoptera; family Formicidae; genus Trachymyrmex; species Trachymyrmex septentrionalis. The sequence continues at coordinate 2,052,984 of NW_017304543.1, forward strand.
GGCATTCTCGAAGCATGAAGTCCCGATAAGTCATTTCGAAATAATGGTAGGTGGGTGTTATGCGAGTTTAAGGTCTCGGCCGGTTCTCGCACGAGGGCGAAGGTGGCGGACGACAGTTTAGGGGTGTAAGACGGGCTGACCTCGGGTCGTGACCCCCATTTATACTCTATTACCACTACATTAGTCTCCACTGCAGGGATTTATGATCCTTGTTCGAGTTCCAGGTTGACCGAAACTTTCGACGGATCGACCGGAAGCACGTGGCACCAATAGAGAGGATATCAATGCGGCTACTGTGTTTTGCACCGACTCAACGACTGCCGCGATGTACCAGAATACGACGCAGCGTAATACAGATACCGATTTACATTTAGAGTTTTCTTTTATGTGCAATGAAAATCTAATCGCAAAGATATGTAATTTAAAAACGAATATCTTATTCTTTAATAAATCAACAGATATAATATATTTCCTTAGCATAATTTTCTATAACGCGAAGTTTCTAATATCTTTTAACTCTAAAACATCAGAGAAAGAATAATACGCTGTCGTTATATATATATCTTCTTAAGATATAACAGGAGAGAGATTGGATTTATCCACACAGGGGATGATTCATCCCGTATAATCAATATATTCTTATTTTTCTGCTCCCCTACCAATGGCACCCGCACTCCCCCTCTCCCGCCCCGTAATTTTTAATTACCGCTATCTGGAGGGTGTACCGCCCTGAAATATTTCTCCTCGCGTCTCACTCCGGAATCACACGCCGATATAAATTACTGCCAGCCAGCTAGCGACTTTATCTTCTTTATCTACCAAGTATTTTAGCGGTTATTTTTTCCGGCCTGCCGGGCCACTTCCGGCCGCCCATTACCTCCGTGGGCGTCGCCAGAAATGGAATTAGCTACTTTAAACGAGAAAATTTTTAATTATTCCTTATCGAAAAGTAATCTGCCCGCCTTCCATTCCTCCTCCGCGGGGCCGTAACGGCGCGTTTTCGTGCGAGAGGATGCCGGGAGGTTAACGTGAAGTCTCGTAATTCACCGTCTCCATTTGCAGCGGTTTCGTGCGGTGCATGATCTCGCGACGTACGCTTCTCTTCTCTTTCATTTCTGCGATTCTCTTTTGCTCCTTCTTATCCGCGCAAAATAGTATAAAGTATATGAATTCGTCATCGCCAATAAATTAATTTCAGCACAATGCTCTAAACACAATGTACAAATCAAAATTCGAAATTTGACATTGAAATTTTAGAATTTAAAAGATACTGTCAATTCCTTACATTAAAACAAAAGAACAATATGTAACTATCGAAAGGTAATTTTATTGCCAAAACAAGACTTATAAATTGATCAAATAACGCATGTGAAAAAAAGTAGAAAGCTTCAAATAGGTCTTCTTAAGAGCAGATCGCGTGGCAATAGTGTAGATATAGATGAACTCCGCGTTGATCTGAATAATTCAGAACGTTTGATGGAACTCGAGCAGACAAGGGGACTTATTAGTTTGGGAGAACGATAAAGAAAGAACTTATTACTTATCTACACCGTTCCATCGTCATCTCGCCTCTCGAGGCGATATTCATCAGGAGCGCTTATGTCCCTGTCAAAGAGACGGAGAAGAGGCTCGAGCGTTCAAGAGGGAGCTGTCAATTTTCGCGTAACCGTATTGAGAGGCGGTGATAGGTTCACATCAAATATTCACGATTTCTACAGGCCCTTACGACGTTATTCCGCCGTTCGCTCGCGTGTTGCCGAATAATGGCGAATGTCAGTACACGTGAACTAGAGGAGCACAATAAATTCTTTATGCTTGTCAATTATTGATTTTGATAGTACCTCTCCTCGTTGTCAGATTCACTCACAAAGAAATAATCGAACGTGTTGATCAACTTGTTGCAGATTATATTGCTTTATCTTAATGTTAATTTGATATTATAATATAATACATTCATGTAATCAAAAAGATCGAAATTAATTTAAAAAGGTGAAGAGGCCACTAGCGCCTGCACAGATGATTACCATTATACCGAACTGTACTCTGGTTCAACGATAGTTCAGGGTTCGAATCGTATAAAGTTTCTTTCATGCGTGAAAAAAATATTGTTATTCATATACTTAAGACTGCTTGCCAACTATTAGGTTTCTTGTTTAATAATATTGTACACGAAATTAACAGTGTGTTTGGCCGTTAATAAAATCCATATTATATATTTTAAGGAAGGTCCACCCCTCAGGTTCATATTATTATTATTATATACTTTAAAAGATGAATTTTTCACTTTCTAGCACTACGACAAATATGCATGTCGGGAGATACAAAAAGAGATCGACATCAGGGTGAAGTTTTCGTTCCGTTCCTGAGAACATTTCGTTTCTTTCCTTCTATCGTCACCAGTGCTCTCGAGGCGCTCTTGGGAGCCAAGGGAGAAAGAGAGGCAAGAAGAAGAAGAAAGTTTATAAAATATTTAAAAGTACGAAAACGTCTCCTATCGCCTGCGGCAATAAATTTCCACTTACATTTTATTTTCGTTTCGTTCGTAACGGCTCGAGAATGGAACGGTGTACGAACGAACGATGGGGGCGAAGGAAAAAAAACTGCAAAAAGAGAAAGGAAGACGTAAGGTGACTAAAATGCCGGAGGGGAACATCGAGGAACGTTTCGACGACGAACAACGACCTCTTTGTGCGTTAAAGAAATTGTCGTGATAACGTATAGTGAATCAAGAAAAATTATACGCACACATGGAAAATATTAAAACATTAACTGCGATATTATGCAAATGAGAGGAGAGTATATGATAGAAAGAGTATGATAAAAGAAAGAAAGTGTATGATAAAAAGTAGGAAAATATTTATATAAAATATGACTTAATTCTATATCTTCAATCTAATAGGCAATCCTGTCGCTACTTCTTTATATCCTTACGCCACGAAAACGTGTTTTCTGTTTAAAATTTATGTGACAATATTCGGGAGCATCTCGTATGCAATAAACAATGGAGACATGAAAATTTAGCTCGGTCCTCCCAATGGACCTACATCGATTTCCGTCACGTGGGGTGTAAGACGCGTTTCTCCTCCTTTCTGAGGACAACTCAGGGACGATGTGTATATTTTCCGGTTGACGATGCGAGACCTATTTAACGGGCGCGAGTCCGGTAATGGGATTCGAACTTGGCACTCTTGGGAGCCATTCAGATACGCTTGCTCCTTCTTCTTTCACCGCGTCTGTATATATACCTCGCCTGTCACCCCAAGAATGGAGGACTGTCATGATAGATTTGATATAGGCGGTTATGGTTCATTGTTACTTAGAAACATTGATTGATGAAATATTTTGGAAGTTTTGTAAAATATATAAAGTTTTATAAATCTCTATATAAAACAGTATGTTTACAGAATGTGCCAATTCAATAATTTGACAAATTTTTAAATAGATATTCTCAGAGAGATGAAATTAAATAATTCTGTTGCAAATATTTACAGAAAAACTGATAACGGAAAATAAATTTTACAAGTTTCACAGAATGTGATGTATTTAAACAAAAATCTATAATGCACACGAAGCACATGTTTCAATCTTATTAACGGAAGAACCTTCGTAACGCGGCGGTTTTTGGGGCTGACTAATTCCAGATCCATGGTTTTCTGAGACGCGCAAAACAATACATGACGTTCAAACGTGGACCAACGATCTCGAGTGGTTTTGGTTACCACTCGGTTTGTGGTTCATTTGTCGCAAAGGACCGTTGCCATCAGAAGGCTATTCAATCCCGCAGCGGCCACTCGTTACATTTAAGTCGGCACGCGAAAATTTAACTATGCATTGCATTTCTGTCTTCTTCATAAAATCCGAAATGCTCCTTTTTAGAAAGACCGCAAATAAAATTTCCAAATATTCTATCTATAAATCGTGAAAAAGAATATTCCATTATATAAAATATATTCGTACGTTCAGAAACGGATGCGCAATCAGGATGTTAAAATATATCCTTTCCTCGTCCTTCGGCGATAATTTAGCGGTCAGCGAAGATTTAACAGCAAATTAGCTAATAATTACTAGCAAGCTCCGTACCGGACGTTACCTTAACTCGAATGCGATTATATTTCTCCGGCGTTCGAGTCCGATAATGGGAATGCAAGAGCTGCGAAAGCGCTGACCCGGCCCCCATTATCGAAATAGCAATTAGAATAAATCAAAAGTACGCCAACTCGTGCAATCGGTGCGCCAATTCGTTGAAAATCAGGGGATACGTTACAATCTTCTCTCCTAATATTTCCGACTAGCTTTGTAATTCAGCGAAAAGTTTCGTCCGCTACTAATTTGAGTTAAGCCAAAATACAGAAGACAAGTTACAACCGATCAAAATTTCAGTCAACGCGCTTTCATTAAATTAAAAAATACTTTAAAAATATGTATAATGCACAAAAAATATTAAAATAGAAAGGAATATACTCTCTTGTCGCTCAAAAATATATAAGTACACCATAATTTAAAAGTCATCAAACTATCTTTAAATATAATTAATCATAATAAGTTTATTCGTATTGAAATATTGTAATAACAAATTTCTAAAGATACGAAAAATAAATATAATTGATAAGAAAAATATAATTATTAATTCAATTATATTTGACAATATTATTCTATACTCAGTTATGGACATTAATGGTAACAAACTTCTCTTGAATAATGCTATTATTTTATGTATGCATGCAAAGGTCACTACGTCCGGCCACGTGATCCAGTAATCGAATCTCATCCCGAGGGAGATTAACGTCTTGTCCCAATCGCATGACATCCCATCGTATCATTCCAGAAGATACCCTAACTCTCTCTTTTCTGATGGGTTTATAGTTTTCGGATGTCGAAGAACCAACGACAGTCAGTGGGGATGGTTCATAGGAGATTCTTGGACCGGGGAAGAGATGCAAGGGGACATGGCAAAGTGCTACAGCAGGGTTGTGCTCGATCTTCTCTATCCAATTACCCCGACCATCGACGCTCACCAACGGAGACTTCCGGCGACAATACCCCTGGATCTTCCGATTTTCCCTGGTGCCGCTTGACCCACTATCCCTCGACTTCGAGTATTTCACCTTGGGGGTGCTCAACGTCGTGAAGACGTCGCGCCGACCTCCTTCGTGACGAGGCGCAACAACCAAAACAGGCACGCGAGCCTACTGCCTAAGAATGACACGCAGCCGGTCGGAAGATCGTCCGTCGTCACGACGTCGTTCTCACGGAAGGTGCAGGCGGCTTACATGCGCCAACAATGACAGGACACCCGGTAGATCGGGTCCAGGGGACATCTTGTAGAGGACAGATTCAGGTGGGAATTTGTCGACGTCCTCGTGGCGTGATCGTAGGATCACGTGTTGAGAATATGTTCGGATATCCCAAGAGCTCTAGCTCTTTTTCTGATAAATTATTTAAAGAGATAGATGCAATGCAGACAGAAGTAAAATTTGGGAAGTAAAATAATATTGCGGAATTAGAAAAAGTGTATAGAGCTTATAAATAAATAAATAGTAATATAAAGAATGTGTATTGGAGTAATTATATTACGATTAAAATAAAGTGATATATCAAATTCTTCAATAATATTTTTCTATAATATTAACAGAGATCACATTGATCACATAATCTAAAATGTTTTTCAATATTTTTGTCTGCATCAGTTTCATTTTCAACGTGGGTACTTTAGCAATCGACGTCAACGGATATCGAAAATAAGATCGCGTATTGAGATCCACTGAAGTCCAGTGGCTGTCCACAAGAATTTGCCCGGTCAAGAGGGACGAGAGCGGTTGGTTTATCAATCCACCCCTTCCTGGATGGCAGATCCGACCGGACGAACGGACGTTAGAGCGGCAGGAGTTTGGCTTAGTGCGGTACTGGAAAGCACTTGATCTTAGAGAAGCGACCACCTCTATGGGCAGCTCAAACTACGCCAACCCAAGCCAGGCGACCTCCCCGGTGGTGGTTTTGCTCTCGTGCCGAGAGGGTTAAAGGCCGACACGCCAACGAGTTGGGTAAACGCCATTTAATAGAGGACGGTAATGTCATCCGTCCAATTTGTGAACAATTTGGTTCGATGTCTTTTTGTTTGGCTCGGCGCGACTCTTGCACAAAGCGAACTAATTAGCGAAACGCCATTCCTCAGGGTGCATTAATTACGTGTAGCAAAATATGCATAAGGATGCCAATGTTTTATTTCGTCTCGATTACTGACAGTTTCAAGACAATATGATGAACGTTTCTCTTCCAGTAAATAAAACAATAATATCAGTTTTGTAAAATGGATATGTAACTATCCATTATTAATATAAATAGCAATAAAATAATATAGAAAAATAATGTTATTAATTAATTTGTTAATTAATATGAATATAAAATTTCATTTGTATCTCTTGATTCATAACGAATTACAGATGTAATCGTGGCAACAAAAGATTCTCATGTAAAAATTCAATTTCAATTGAAGTTGGTGTTCAAGTATATCATACGTTTCACAAGTACATATATACGTAGATATTCCGCTAATGATCAAAAATATTCCGTCGAGCTTTGAATATCGCTTTCGACGAGACCTCGAATAAAAGACAAGACAATTTCAATGTCTGATTATGGCGTCGGACATGGCTGCGTCAATTCATCTCCCGAAGAGAAAAGACTCCCCCGCGATATCTAGCCGTGTCAGATATCCTGCCAGGAATCGTTGCTCAGGTGAAGCGCGAAGTCGGAAGCCCTTTTCTATATTATTCGCGATGAATAACGAGACCACTCAGTCATTCCCTCCAATTTAAGTGTAACGAGCCACACCGATACATTCCTTCTTATTCTTTTTCCGGGTCTCCGTTCTCACCCCCACTTACCCAACTCATCTCCTGCCATCCTCCCCCCCCCCCTTCAACGTGATGTAATCCCGCACAATCCAGACATTTTTCACCATTACTCGAGCGGCCATAGCGATGGCGGGCAAATAATTAATTTCTCACGGAACTAACGAGCGCCGCTTTTCTTTTCAAACCCGTTGTATTCTATATCATAGCCGATTCAAGAAAAAGAAAAAAAAAACGGGAAAACGCCTCGTGAAAAGAACGGTCCAAAGGTAATCGCGCGATAATATCCACGTTTCGCCTCCTTTAAATTTAAGAATAAAAATTTATTAATCGAAGATATAAGTTTTCAAATAAAAAATTTCGTTGGAATTAAATCTTAATAAATATGGGTACTCAATGTGTTATTAGTTGTTAACTTGCGATTCCCCAATATTGCAACCCACACGACGCGAGACACTTTAGTTTAGTGTGAATTTCCAAAGCCATTCGCATAATCGGAGCTTCTTCCGGGACGAGGGGATGATACCGTGCTCCTTACGAGGGTGCCAAAGCACTACCCGAAGGGTAGTTCGGAGGTCGCAGTAGATGGAGGGTGGGGGTTGTTTCACGATAGTTTGGACGATCTATGACCCGAGTTCGCTAAGAGACCACGAAAGGGTGGATTTACTGGTCCGTCCCGCGTTCACACCACACAAATCCAAGTGACCGTCCGGACCCCCTCCCTCCTGCCCTCGTCGTGCGACTTACGTCTACCGAACTATTTCCCCATCGTCGACCATGAATCGCCGCGACGTGCGATGTTCGTCGGAAGCAAACGCTCACACCAATCTGCGAACTACGATCTTACAGAAATAGCTATAAAATGATATTTTATTATTTAACGCGAGAAAAGCACTTTTTTATACATTGTGAAAATTTTATAATTAAAGAATATGTGATATATGATATATTCTATAAGAAAGTAAACCAGAAATATTTTTGATATAAAATGCGATTTAATTTCATCTATAACAACTGCGATAAAATAATATATAAGAATTCATAAAATATAATAATAGCATAGGAAAACAATTCTAATTAAGTCATAATACGAAATACGAAGTGCTGTATCTAAAATTCGGTGATTCCCGGATGTAAATGTAAATTTGTTTTAAAAAGAATACATTATGCAGCGACACAGTACAAATACGCAAACGCATTATGACCTAAATAGCCGATTCCCGAACGAAATCGGGGCCCGAGCTGAGGAGGGATAGCTGCATAAATAGTTTGTTTGTTATTGCAGATCGTTAATCCGATGTTTAAGCAGCCAGAAAATATTCCGCCCGTGACGATGAGAGCTCAGATATCTTTTGAAAAGGGCGACGTTGGCGGCGCTTAGCATATCGTAAAAGCAGTAACTGCGCCTCGAAAAAGCGAATGGAAGTCGGTCGGAGGAAAGACGACGGTACGCGCGCGTCGTGTATCGCGCCATAAAGATTACTACCAGCTCGAGACTTTATTGTCACGCGTTATAAATGATGTCGCGGACGTACGCCAAATATTCAAATGACATTTTTATCCGCGGCTCCTTTCGAGTGGAAGGATTTCGACGGATCGTGCAGAAGGAGAATCCGAATAGGCTGGGAACGACGGTGATACTTCTATATTGAAGAAGACATTAAGCTATACGAATATCTTCGGTATTCGCGCAAGATTGCACATGATTTATATATGCTATATATATTCTGAAAAGCCGCTCCCGTCATTTTCATATTTCGGTCTCGTAATTGTTTAATCATTGTCCGCATTTAATAATAACAGCATTTCTAATAACATCATTTTTTCCCCCGAGAATTGCACCATCCCCCCCCCCCAACTTGTTTCGCATCCTTCGGTAAAATTACAGCGTCAGTCGACGCGACCGAGGGTGGAACAGTTGATACGGAAATACGGCGATTTCTCAAGGTATTAAGTGAGCCTGCGACCTTTCGTATTAATAACAATAATAGTACACAACGTCGAGCGAAAGCTCGAAAGAGAGAAAGAGAGGGGGGAGGGGGTGGGGAAGAAAAGAAAGAGAGCAAGGTATAATCTGACTGCGAGCGAAGGATGAGGGCAACTTTTGAGGCCAGATACAAATTACACCTCATTTTTATGCCATTTTAATATCGCCACGCGTCATTAAATATCCCCTCGCCCCTCCAACCTGCGACTCCACCGTGCATACAGCCATGGCGTATCCTATATACTTTCGTAATGGCATCTTACAGGGAATGAAATATTCGTACGCACCCATTAGCGTCTCGAAGGCGGAAGCCTGCGAAGCCGCAGAAATCGCACGAAGGAAACGTAGCGGCAATGAAAAATCGAGACGATTTTAAAAACGGTCGCTGATGACGTGTCCTGAATAGAAAAAAAAAAAAGGAATTGGAAGGTTGACACAACCAGATACGCTTGTATTTCATCAGTATCGATTTAAACGTGCTTAAAAATTAATAATAAGATTCGCGCAAGATTTCTACTAAACTTCCCCGTAAAAAATTCAGAATGTTAGAAATATAATGGAAGTAAGAAAAATGCAAACGTGAAAAGAGCATTCCTCTTTCCATCTAACACCCATTTACAAATACAAATTATAATTTTGAAATTATTTATTTACGAAGTTCGATTTCCAATTTCTTAGCTCCATATTGAATGAAATTGAGAAGTCGCGATTATCTGTAAAATCCGTGAAATAAAATAACACCAGATCAGAAGATCGCAGAAGAGTAAATGTCGCTAATTTCAACTTTACGTTATCATAAAGTGCGTTCCTAGCCTGAGTACTTTCGAGAAACATTGCGACTTTATCGGCGCAAAAGAGCACTCTTTACTTTTATACGCACTCTAAGTTATGTTAATTTTAAGAATAAAAAAAAACAAGCGAAGGGATTCAAGGAACGAATCCGTTAGTCTAAACCCAATCCTTACTCATTCCTTTAGCAATCCTCGATCGTTATAATATCATACGCGTATCGAACGTTCATAATTCGCATTTACGATAACGTCACTTGGTCTTTTGTTCAACGAACCGACATGTTCGACCGTACGCGACGATTTTATGTCAGCTTTTACGAGCCGGAGGAGCGCATTTCGAATTGGGACTACGGGAGTTATGGGATCTTTCTCAGGAGTATAGCCCTTTACGAATCCGACGGTTTTTAACTTTTATCTCGTGACATTCGTCCTTCAAAGTTCGCTTGTACATGGTTAACCGACTTTTTCCCGTCTAATATACGGTAAAGTTGGCAAAGTATAAAAGTGCCACGTAATTATGACTTACCACTTTGCGGTCCTCCAAATCTCAGACGCCGTAATCTGAAACGAACAACAGACACATGATGATTCTTTCGGAAAGAAAATATTGAATGTTACTGTATGAAGCTATTTTGACATGTTCAATTTCAGAATTTTATTTATAGATAGATATTCTGAAACAACATTACGACTCCGGAAACATTAGAAATCCGTATAATACATTTTGGAGTAAAGCCACGAGGAGTAAAGACTCCCACAGACAGCTCATTCTCAGAAGGTAAAAGGGATAACGAGGCGGAAAGAAAAACAATGCGGAGAAGAATGAACGCACCTTCCCAAAGGGTTGAAGGATACAGTTTCCTAATTTTATTCTGCAAGAAGGATGGACCCTTTACCGTCGGCCGAATCGGTGCGAGGGGTGCATCTTCCAAAAGAATACTCATCGTATACGATCTCGAAAGAGAGCAGGTTAAAAAAACAAAAACTATATTCTTGGCACCTCTCACTTTCTCTCTCTCTCTCTCTCTCCCTCCCTCCCTCCCTCCCTCCCCCTCCCACCCCTCTTTTTCTTTCTCTCCCGTCTTTTTCTTTCAGTTTGTCTTCCTCAT
>NW_017304543.1:2063821-2069026 GCF_001594115.1 Trachymyrmex septentrionalis
GGCTCTTTCCTTATACCTGAATTGAAAATCTCTCTGCATCGTGCGAGATGTATGCGCACCGGCGGCTCTAAGCAAATCGTGTTATCCTATGCCCGGCCAGTCGGCCATCTCTGTGCGGCCCGAGAGGAATTAAAATAAATACATATCTTAATTAAGCTCCAGTGTACCATCTACCGGGTGACTAAAAGTGATACAATGTAGAATGGTACAAGAACGAAAAATATTCATATTGTATTAAAATTATTTATCCGATAAGGAAAAATGTTAATACAAAATGCAAATAAAATAATCAATGCTACTACTGGATAATAGATCAAGAAAATAAAAGCAAATATCGTTCCAAGATGAAATAAAAAATGAATTCAATATATAAGAGATACAGAGATTATGGGTTAAAATTTTTAAACGTACGACTTGAATCTTGTCTCGAAGAGGTGTCTAAAAGATCTTACTCGATCACCCGGTATATTCGCATTATACATATGGAACTATCGCACTCGTTGCTTTATTCCTCTTTATATGCACATTCGAATATCCGCAGGCTGCATCTCAAACTTGATTCTCTCAGTTGGAGCGTCGGTAGCGTTAAGAGTTTTCTCGGAGATTCAGTTCGTCCCTCTGCGCGTGTTTCCTACATTTTTCTCTCCTCCTCGTCATCGCGTCCACTCGGAAAAATATATTCGACGAGAGAGAAAGAGAGAGAGAGACGGGTAGGAAAAAAAAAGGCAAGCAGGCAGCTCGCGCGGTGTGCACGCGGAGCTTTTTAAGTGGGCGGCGACGGGTGGCGCAAGAAATTCGGTGAAATTTCGCGCAAAACGGGAAAAGAGCCGCGGGCGTATTGGGTTACGCGAATTCTGAAATCCGAGACTTTATGAATGATAAAGCGTCGGGGTGGGCCGCCTCATCGTCGAAAGGAAGGTCCGACAACGCGATGGAAAAAGACAGGGACATCGGGAAAGAGAGCCAGGCGAGCCAGCGAGCGAGCGAGCGAGCGAGCGAGCCGGTTACCGCCTGGCCGTATAATTAATTTTCGTCGAACGCGAAATCCGTTTAACATACTTTCCGAAACTCTCCAGCCGGTTTCGTGACGAGCCCGGAACAATTTTTTTCAAAGGGTTCGCCGCCGGCTGCCTCGCCCTTTTACCGCCGCGCGCGGCCTGCCCTCTCCCACGACGCAGTGGCTGCACCCCATACTGCACTTTGTGAACGGTGCTTAAGGTCACCGGCCACCGTGCCGCACCGCGCCGCGCGAAATCACGCGACTAAGTTGCAGCGGCAGCCCATTACGCTCGTTTTCGACATGTAAACACGCGACTGGTGCAACTTCGTTTGACGTACAGAAATTAACGTACAGCGATCCAAAACTGCGAAAGAGGAGACAGGGGAGGAGGAGGGATGGGCTGCGAAAGAGGGCGCGAGAGAGTGGAGAGGGAGATGGACGCGGATGGACGTAACTAGACGTACTTATTATTATTTAGGGGTGCAACACCGGTGTGTGGCCCCTTCCGGGCTGTCAGTTTCGCAGAGGCGAAATTACATATTCCTCGCAACGACCGCGTCGAGACGTGCGAGCAGTACGAGAGACGAACGGGGACGGACTTTTTATTTCGCCGCTGCCTTTGCTGGCCGCGCACGGCGGTGTCAAAGCGGCCGGTTCTCCTCAAAGTATAATTATTTTAGTTACAATTAAAAATGTGCAGACCCGCCGGCGACGCGCTCTCGCTTCACGCCGTGAAAGCGCTTCGGACTTGGCCGCCTCTCTGCGCCATCAATCTTTCTCCGTTCTTCGTATTGTCGACGCGCACGAGCTTTTGTGCAGCGCTAAAAGGAAGCCGTCGAAAGACGAAGGGTTCGGAAAAAAAATGATAGAACAATATGGGGTTATTATATAATCGGAGTGAAAAGCGATATATTATTCGACTTGTACGATGCGATATCACTTTCGGATTATTATTATTATTATTAAAAATAACCTTCTAATAATACGTATCTTATCGCTTGTATTTTAAATAATAAATAAATTTCCACTTTTATCTTAACTCTTCATATTAATGTAAGATAGATTTAACATAATGTTATTTAAATATTCTAATTAATACAATGCAAAAAATACACTATTATATATACTATAAAATCACTGTTAGTTACGATATGTTTGATTGTCGCGCTAGATTGTCGTAGAGATTTAATGCGATCGCACCTCTCGAATCGGCGGAAGAACGCGGACAAAGCTACCGGTGCGCAATTACTTTTAACGAGGACCCCAGCCGCAGAAAAATATGGCCCGGTAGCAAGAACTTTCCCAATTTTAATCCGTCATTCGAGACCGGCTATATCAAGGAAAAAAAAAAGCGGCAACTTTCGTCCTGTAACAAGTTGTCGTTTGGGGGAAGAGCAAATAAAGGGGCGTAGTACACCTCACACCGAGATTGCGGGCGAGGTCAAGAAAGAGTGAGAATCGAGAAGCGAAAGAAGGAAGGTCTCGCGGGAGAATCGGAAAGTGAACCATAAATAAAGGAATTAGTTTTTAATGGACGTTAGTCACTATTAATTGTGGAAAGTTAACCCCTTCCTTTACCGCTCCGTTCTTATCCCATTCCCCGCCCTCGTCCTTCTTTCCGCCCTTCTGTCTCTCCTTCTTGCGCTCCTCCGAGAGATCGCGCTTGTCCTTTGAGACTGACGGAGCCCTAGTGGCAAAGGAACGGACGAACAGCAAAGGTACAGGGAGTCTGAGTAAGGGGCTGAGAAAGCGCCGGGGAAACACGGTACAGCCTTTATTTTACATTTCCACGGGCCATTCTTTCTTTGTGCGATAATTAAGTAAGCTGAAGCCAACCGCTGGCCGGCCGTCCATTCATGTTCGCCCCGAGCTAGGTTGCCGGCCAAGAAAGGGTTTAAAAATTATCTTCCGTCAGTTTACCCTCACTTGTGAATTATTTTGCGACCGGTGGGTGGTTCTCAAGGTGAAGTCAGCTAAAATGAAATTCTTGCTGTCCTCGGATTGCAATTCCGGTGTAAAATTCATACCTCATTCTTCCCAGATATCTTCAGTTTTTATTTACTCTCTCTCTCTCTCTCTCTCTCTCTCTCTCTCTCTCTCTCTCTCATACATTTTTTGCGATCAATAAGTGAATAAAATATTTATATAATATAATATATCTACAAATACAGAAGCCTTGCGCATATTTCTCGATCTCTCGTTCTTAAAATTTTAAAACTCGGGACCTCGCTCTCAATACGCGATCTTTCATAAGCGTGCAACACGTCAGGTTATGGTCCCAAAACTTGGCGCAAACCATACGCGCGTAGACGATCGCACACCTACGCGAGATATTACGTCTCACAGACTAGAGCACGGAGGAGTTATATTAGACAGGAGCGAAGAGCTCTGGTGGCAACTGCCGTCTTTCACTTCGCACTGAAACCCCGTGCGCCAAGAATCTTGCTAATTAGATATATAAGGAAGCTAATTGTAATAAGGTGGAGTCGGGTGTACACGAGAGAGAGAGCCTCCTGTCTCCCCCATCCCGCCTCCATCCACCCTCCCCCCCCCCTTCACCCACCGGCACACATACAGCCTCGGTACACGCGTACTTTCCCTGACATTCGTACTCATCCGCGCGGCGCTTTGAAACCGAAACTGCCACTGAAGAGATCCCGACGAATCGCGCTCAAAGTAAGCGCAATTAATTTGAATGACGGCACGGTACGTGAGCGCTGCATGAAATTCGGTTCGTGACGGAAAAACCTGAGAATGAAGTGAAATGCTTTCAGACATAACGATACTACGGCGGAAGGCCGTATCAGTATCTTCGTGAAGTTCGTTGTTTTGTTTTATCAATATCCCCTGCGAGAAATTTAATGAGTTGGCGTTTAATCTATCTGCATTCCTCGTATCAAAATTAATTGACTAACAGTAACAGCTAATAAAAAACATGCCACTGATAATAGCATGCAAGTGTAACTGACAAAAACGGAATTAATTTAATTTTCTTCACGTTAAATATATATTTATATCATTGTGTCAAGCCACTCTTGTTTTAGGATCACAGAGAGAGAGAGAGAGTATAAAATAATATCGTTAATATTATTTTCCTATCTGTATCTGCTAAGAAATCCAGGAAGAGAAAGCGCTGTGATCCAGCTTATTAATAGGTATCATTTACGGCTCCTATTTAGGTTTTCGGTCATCCCCCACGATCGTACCAAAGACGTTCGAGGGTCGTAGATAGTAGAAGTTTACGACGAGAAAGGAGGGGATGGAACGCGTTGTAGTTATAACGAAGAGGTGAGTAATTTAACCCTTCTTAGACTCGTCTTGTCTTCGCCACACCCTTCTCGCCACCGAGCCACCGTGTCGTCTTATCACTTCTCTCCTCACGCTGTAATCTGCGACCCCATCGTTCAACGTTGGTTTATTTAGACCCGGCCAAAGTGATCGCTTGATTAAATACTTCTCCCAGCGATTCTTCCGCTTGTATCGTACATCATGAGTAACGGTAAAATTTTAGACACACGTTAAGCCCAGAAGCAACACTATATTTTATATAACATTTGAAGTTGCATAATATATCGAATAGTTTAGCAATTTACAGAAGAATTAATGCACGATTTCATTTGGATATTTAAAACAGGATGTATTGCATTAAAGAACAAAAACCGGTCGCGTGGGATTAATGATGTATTTGTTCACAAAACTCGAAAACGAAATAGTTCAACAAAATGTGACGCGCTATCTTACTAAAAATTATTGAGCAGCTTGCGCTTGTTTTTTATCTTGTCCACGCTTTGGACAGGCAGAGCTGATATTTAAGGCCACAAGTTTCGGTCTCTGCGCTCACAGCCGACGCCAAGGAAGCTCACCCCCGATAGGGACAGCGAATTTACTGCTCACCGTTTGTACCGGCGAGTTTCTACCCGAAAGCTTATAATTTTGACGACCCAGATAAGCCACTGCGAGCGGCGCGACTGGGGTACGATGCTGGGAAGTTCCCGTGATTTCTGTTGCGCGTTTCGGTGCCGCTTGCCATCCTATTTAGAAACTCGGGAAGTCCTTGGACACGGGAACATCGCGATTCGCGGAAACTGCTGTATGGAAAATATGACGAGCGTCTTCGTCCGAACTTTTGCTGCACACGAGACATTGTACATATATTATACATTGTCTCGAAGTCTACAGAAAATATTTATTGAATGATAAAAAAT
>NW_017304543.1:2069126-2071912 GCF_001594115.1 Trachymyrmex septentrionalis
CGTACATTGTCTCGAAGTCTACAGAAAATATTTATTGAATGATAAAAAATATAGCAGCTCCGTGTCGGAGAAATTTACTTAATAATTTTTAATTGTTTCTGTGACATGTGATATTTAAAATTTTTTAAACATCAAAAAGTGTCAATTGACAAATCATTTTTTTACATATACTATATATCGTCAACTTTTTCAATCTTAACCTAAAATCTTTTCCTAAAATTTTCTGTTTCATTTTTATGTATTGTTAATAACAGAAAAGATATAATCTGTTTAGAAACAATTTGGCACAATAATTCATGTCGCGTTATCAAGATACAACGAATCCGTAATCACCAGCGGAATCACGGTGCCATGTTGATCGCCGACGCTCTACGGGAATTAGGCCTCCCCGGTCGGTTGGCGGCAGATAACAAAAATACGAGGCAAGTTTTCGGAGCCCATAACCCCGCGGGCCCGTGCGGACATTAGCATAGTAATGAATATTATTACATTTCGGCTGCACACTCAGTTTAATTCCATCTTCCCAGTCGTAAAGATAATAAGCGAGTGGCTGCTGCTTCGCGCTGTATTCTCGCTAACACGCAGGGGTTGCTCGCCGTGTCGAGAAGAGGATGCGAGCGGAGGGATACAGGGGGAGGAAGAGAAGGGATGACGGAGATGATACAGGAGTATAGGAAGGTTGTTGGGGGAGGAGTTGGCTTCGAAGGAAGTGGCGGAAGGTGGATGCCGCGGGGGGGTGGTACGACTTTAAGAGGTTCGCAGGAGGAGTAAATATAAACTTGGGAAAGTGACAAAGATAATTCTAATAAAAGCGACGACGACTGCGACGACTACGAAGACGACGAAGACGAAGACAACGACGAAGACGACGACGGAGAGCACTCCCGGTTTCTCCCCGCTTAATTCGTGACATATTCCGGCATTGCATTACTTTTGTCCCGCCTTCAACCCCTCGTGGCTTCGCGGCCCTCTTGAATTGCCCTTTTACGTCGCCTACTTGGTAACGTCGACTGTATGTATATTTAGAGATTTTATAATTACGTCTTGGGTCGAAAAGTTTCATAGTAAAGATGTATTGAACATGCAAATGCTCTAAATGCATAATTAAATGCATTTGCTATGGCAAGAAAAATTTAAAAACGCAAATTCATCGTGTACGATGTATGCGTATCACGTGAATACGAATTTAATCCCTCGTTTTTCCCCTTCGTTTTCAATTAGTAGAAAAGGTGCTAGATACACATCTTATTTTACGCTTAAACAGCACTTGAAATAATTCCGATGTAAATAGAGCTTCATGAATTTACACAGAGAGATTACAAAGATTATCGACAAAGTTTCATTGATAAATAAAGGTAGATTCCTGTACACCCCCATGCGTACTTATGTACACCCCCGATCGTGTCACCATGAGCCTGTCACGACGAACGAACTCAAGATGTCGATCGTAATTCGCTGAAATTTGCAAATGCAACCTCGCGCTCGCGATATTCCACGAGCGCGCCGATATGCGCGGCACCGCGTCGTGCCGCGGCATATTTTCCACGGCCGAGCCGACGGACGACCATGCAGTATGTATATTTCCATTCCGCCGTTACGAGGTGTGCGGGATGATTTTATATGCAAAGAGTAGTTTAGAGCTAATTGTTAATAATAGGATTGGTAAGGTGGGAATTCGCCCCGACGGCTGACCACCCTCCAAACCCCACCATCGCCGGTACCACCCTGTGGTCCATCGTCCCCTCTGCCCGCCGACCATCCGCTGACCGTCTCCCTCCCTCCGTAACGCATCTCATTTAGCACCGGAGTCAGCGCGTTGCAGATCTGCTGTCCGTCCGTCTGTCTCTCTGTCCGTCCAGTTCGTTCGTCCGTCCGTGCCGCTCGACTGTCCGTATCTACGTACGTACGTACGTACGTACGTACGTACGTACACGTACGTGCCCGCGCGCCATTTCCGTGCGGAATATAAACGCGTATGTGTATACGCGTCTACATACGTGGATATGTATAAATGCGCGGCCGGTACTGGCACGTACGGCACTACCTACCTACGTATTATTACGTATAAACGCGTAATTCTGAGTTATACGCCGGCCTTGTTAATGATAATTAAAACGCCTCGCTCTATACTTTTTGCCTTGGAATATTTTCTGAAATTCTCGCCGGGGATAACGGCGCCATCCGCGTGTCCGGTTCCGCGGCATCCCCGGACAGTTCCTCGCCATCACCCTATTTCCCGTCCCTCCCCGTGCACATCTTCGTAAAACCATAAAAATTTTCCTCGATATCGACGGGCTACGTCAATGAGAATCGAGAATCCGCTTTTCGAAGAGCACTTTACTATTTCTCTCACTCTCCCCGGAGTGTAGAATTTCGTCCAAGACACAACTAAATGCAAAGTAAACAATAAATTATTCCAGCGTAATACAGAACCTATCGAAATTCAGATATAAAGTACGATATTAATGTGGCTATGCGACACAATTCTTTAACGTTACTCCTTGGACGTGTTTTCGTCCCTCGGCAAATGCCAGCGCGCAAGATGGATCAGTCGGAGAGGAAGAACGGGGGAACGGACTGAAGTCGCGCTTGCATGCTGATATCACAGACACATACGTATGAAATTTAAATTCCAGAAGCGACGAGGACATTCGTAGACGTTTCCCTCCTCGATTTTCCCGCTCGGCATCGAAGCCGCGAGAATAAAATCCAAAACCCTTTTATACGGCGGAATCGAGAGAGAGAGAGAGAGAGAGAGAGAGAGAGAGAGAGAGAGAGAGAGAGAG
>NW_017304543.1:2072012-2073131 GCF_001594115.1 Trachymyrmex septentrionalis
GAGAGAAGTAGGGAGGGGAGGGAGGGGAGGGAGAGACAGAAACCGGCCACGTATACTTGGCGCACATACATAAAACATACTTCTATATAAAATCACGGATCCACGACGGGGGGGGGGGGTGAAAGCTAGCCCAACCACCTACTCACCCGCTGTTCATGGTATTAGCCTATAAAATCTTGAGTTTTGTTCGAGTTTTATCGCAACCGTGAACGTAAAAGCAAAAGGGAAACACACGTGAAAGAGAATTCTTTTTTCCTCTCCAAGGAGGATGCTTGTCCTGCAGGATACTTGCGAGACAGGATACCTTTGCTCTTTTTCAAAGAAATTATCTGACTAAAAAACGAAGGGAAAGGAAAAAAAAATGTATTTCTCTTAATATTAATACCCAAAATTGTACTCGCTCTTACGGAAGGTACAAATGTTATTGTAAATTATTTATATTAATCACGCGTCACTTCAAAGTTGATCCTTCCCCATGAAGCTTAATTTGGAGGATTCTAAAGGAACAACAAGCGGGAATCATATTAAATTTATAATGAGTATCGCACTGACGCGAGTTAGGATTAATTATGGAATTAAAGTAAAGGCTTGATTATAATTAATTCTGGCTACATCGCGCGTTGCAGGCAAAGTGAATTCGGTTGATACTTCGAAAGTTGGCGCGGGTCGTTTCGTCGATCGCGAGCTTTCGCGCGGATTTAGGAGCGAAGGGGGTGTAAAGAGGGCACGGCATTTAGATCTACCCCGTGGAGGGTGCTGCCAGTCGGAATACATCGTACAAAATATGGCGGCCGATGCGCGATTCTCCACGGGGCAACTTTACGACCCGGCCACCTCTTCCACGCCCCCCCCCCTATCTCTCGCTTTGGTCCCGCGACTCATCGGCATGAATATTCATTATTCGATGATATTTCTCGAGCACCCTCATACCCCTATGCGCAAAGAGACTTCCCCGTTCGCGGAGGATCGTTAATTCGCAACAACGATCGGCAGACTTTGCGTTCGATGCGGACGAAACACGTACTGCTTTGCATATATTTCTGGTTTACGTCATAATAGAAGTAAATACGTAAAATAAAAGAAAACACAATCGTATATTAATTGCACAGCTAATATATA
>NW_017304543.1:2073231-2078247 GCF_001594115.1 Trachymyrmex septentrionalis
ATTTTGAAGATACTAAATAACGAATCTGCATAATAATCTAATGAAGATTTAATAATTTATTAGCAATATAGCAGCGTCTAAATAATTACAAAATTTTCATTCCACACTGTGAGACATTACAAAAGCCGCTTACGTTAATTTAAAACTACAGAAATATATATCTGAGTGATGTGAAAATAGAATAGCGAACATTGGATAACCAAAAATCAGTCGGTTCATCGTCCGTGGTGAATCGCGCAGGCACTGTAGGTAGCAGCCAATGTTGGTGCGAGTCGACAACGGTAGTGGGAACGGTTGTTGAGGTTAATATGTAGCGTAAGAAGGGTAGCGTTAATGTGCCTCCGTTCTAAAATATTCAAGTCCGGAGTCCGTCCGCCGCGTGGAGAATCTGCGGCTCCGTAGATATTCGGCGATGGCCCTGAATGCGTTACGATTTATAATACATACGCGGACGTAGGTGCGCGGGTGCGAGAAGTCAGAGGCGGATAGGGTTAGCGGATTAATGAAAGCCAATCCACGTGGTTCGTCGGCAAATGTCCGACCCCTACGCGAGTCACCTTCCCTCTTCTAACGTCACCGCGCTATAAACAAGCCCCGGAGAGTCGAATAACGAACAACCCTTCGCTAATATCGCGAGGGTGCGTTCGTCTTCGAGACGATTCTCTCGTCTAAATCACGATAAGGCACATCGTTGCGTTGAAGTCAAAATTTCGAAGCGAATTCCGTCATAAACGTCATCAATTTTGCAGCAAGTCTGCGTCGTGAAAATATTTAAGATGTGGTTTCTTTCAACTTTTCATTGAATGTTAAAAATTGTGCGTTCCACGCACGCATTGTGACATTAATAGTTTTTTAGACACTTAATTGAGTGAAACTGATATTTTTTTATAGAATACATCAATAAATTATGTACACTGTTATATACCAGAAATGTTACAATCTACGAAACTGTAGCATTTATACATATCTCTTGCTCGTGACACAACTTTACTTTCTTCATTAAGAGTCAGCACGCTGCGAAGCGACCGATAAAGATTGCCGAAGAAGTTTTCACCGAGACTACGTTCAGGGGCGGTTCCTTAATCTCACCGCGTGAAGGACAATAATTGATACGAATGGCCGCGAGACGGCGGGAAATGCCACGAACCCTTTAAACGTGTTCCCTGGCCTATAAATTAATAAAGTATCCTAAACTTTATTATGACTTTAATGAAAATAATTATTAAATATTATGCGCCGTAATGTCAACGCGACCCCGGCGTGAGCAGCTCGTCGCGGTGGCGACGTAGTAGAAACACCGGCAACCATCGCCGGCAGGGGCTCGGAGGAAACGCGAAGAAGAAAGGGGTGGGTCCGGACCAGGCGACCGAGGGGGTGGTTTGTCCGCGGAATTAAAATACGACCCGGCCGTACGTTCTCATTCCGCGACAACCGTGACAATGAGACTGACGAAACGGCCTTATACCTGCGTCAACGTTTCCCGAGGTCCCTCCTCTACGTCTCTTGGTTACAAAATCGTCTCTTGTTACAGTATCGCCGACGTAACGCCGACAGCCTACACGAACCAACGCTGTACTAACAAAACGTTATGCGTCACCTGCGTGCTAGCTGAAGTTGTATCAAGGCTTCATACAATGTTGCCTTCTTGATGCATTACGGTTCTCTCTTTTCGAAGTAATTATATACATTTCATTCGTTACAATTCTACGTTCAAGCGTTGCATTATTAATTTGGAAAATTAATAACTTGGGACACAGTATAATAATATATCTTGAAATATAGAATAACATTATTAATATCTGTTATTGTTACGTAATATCGTTAGTACTATATTATATTTTAAAATAAATGTGAACACCCCGATAAAAAATAACTAACATCTCGAACAATCGAGTCATCGAGTCAATTTCATTAAAATCATTCGTTCTTCCGATTGCAATTTCCTCTGTCCCCGCGCCATTCCGCACTCGGCAGATTTGTTAGATTTTTATTCTTCTCCGTCCGGAATTTACTCGTTCGCGCGAAACTTTCGTGGTAAGCTTAATGAAACGTTTCAAGAAACTTCCCTTTCAAGTGAAGCCTACACAACTCGCTCGCTCACGTGGAAAGGTAAATACGGTGGCATTTACGACGCGGCATTAGCGCGGAGTTGCCGAAACGATAATCGCTGTAACCGACCCCCCCCCCCCCCCCCGCGGCTACCAAGCCCGCAGCCCGGTCGGATATACTTCCGCAGGCAACTTCCCAATTGCGCGACCGCCGAAGTGACGACCGCGTCGCAGGTGGTGGTGGCACACGATAGCGGCAACGACAGGTGCTGGTGTCCTCGAGGTCGACACAATGCGCGATGCCAGACACCGCGGGGATAATTAAAAAATTAACTTCGTACTTAGGTGCGCGAGAGGGCAGTTAACGGAAAGTTGAAGTGAAAATTCGTGTTTTTGAGGTAACGCAAAAGCTGCGTTATTACCCCGTGGCGCGCACCGCGGAGGCTGCCGGCAAAAGCACAAAGCTGATGAGTCGGGGAAAGGTCTAAATGCCTTCGTACACTTCTGTCGAGGATAAGGGTCGCGCGAGGGGGAAGAGAATGCGACTAGAGGACGCGTGTGTATATCCGAGGCTCGGTATCCAGGGTACTAGTAACTCGCATTCGTTTCACAACGCACGTTTTATGTAATAGTGCCCGCACACACATCGTGTCTGAAGATGAACCGTTTCGGCGCGAGCGAATATTATCGTTAGTTTCGAAAATGCAAGAGTCGGCTGCGGAACGAGTCTGTCTGCCTTAAATACGGCACGGGATACCCACGAATTACCGGATGCGCGGTGCTCTACTCTTTTAGAAAATATCGCCCTGCCGTAAGTGTCTACGTGAAATAGCCGCGTGAAGTTATTTCGAATTCATGGAATTGCGGAACCGGTCGTTCCATAAAAAAATACGAGAACATTTATTTAAACTAAACACGTTCAATTTCAAATAACTCACTTAAAAGTAAATATACAGTGATTCATGAAACTGACATGGAAAGAACAAGTTTGCAAATGGCCAAATGGTGCCATTGTTGATATTAAAAGATCGTTTTCGCCGATTGTCTTTTTAATTCAAATCAGTTAGATAGTTGTAGATATAATTATTGTGCAGTCTGTGTGATTATTTTGTGAGTCACTATTATATATTTTTTAGCAAAAACCTTTTGTCGCCGTATACTTTTTCATTAAATTTTATATACTATTATATACAAGTCATTACATTTATTTCATCAATTAACAACAAAACTCATAAATCGATAGAAAAATTTAAGAAAGACGTAATGCTCTGACAGGCAAATAATAAGAGAGGCTATATGATAAATTAAAAGAAGGTCTGAACACATAAATAAAAAAATCTTTAAGCAGAAGTAATGATAATTGCTTAAACTCGGAATATCCCAATATAATATAATATATTAGGTTCGCGTTCCAAAACCACCTCTCAATTCCAACTTTCGAAAGCTCGAGCCTTCGCAACGCCAAGCAGCATCACAGCATTGTCTTTGTTAGTTTTATCATTGTGCGCAATGAGATCCATTTGAATTTTAATACGACGCGGAAGCGTCGACGAGAACGACAATAAAAGCGTCATATCGATGAGTCGCTCTTACCGCGACTATCGTTCATACTCCTGTTCGTTTCCATTTCTCGCGATACAGCAATGGTGAAGTTAATCAGATTGACGAATGCTTTGTTATAAGTAAAACAATACAAATATTCTTATACATCTGCGACATGACATAAATATTTTAAAATAACGTGTGCAAAATGCTTGAAATATAATTATTTCTTAATGAACTTTTAGAGAAGAGAGAGTACTACTTTTAAAAATCTTATAGTGTTATTCTTGAACGAGATATATTATAATTCACTATATTTCATCGTACGTACATTTCTCAAAATATAACTGTTTCAATACCACTACAATGGCTTTCTCGTCCTGTAAAGATTAAAAAGTATTTTACATATGTTTCATGTTTTTACAGGTTTTAAATATATAAAAGACGAATAGACTTAAAAATTCCTCCTCTATTATAATTACGTTACTGTATTTCCGCTGTGTATCTTCTCTTACAATGTTCATGCACGGGCGCGTATGATCTAAGGACGTTTTAATCGTAATGCAAAAACGCAAAGTGATACGCAGCGAACGACGTGTAAGGTCGCTCGAAAAAGAGCGCAGTTGCAAAGGGAGAATGGTGGTGAACGCGCGATGTATAACGTTTAACGTTCCAACGTCAGACGGCGGCCGTCGAGAGAGAGTATCGCGGAACGTTCCTCGAGGTTACATGAGCCGGTGTTCTCCAACGGGATTGAAAGCACCGCATACAGTACGATACACGACACATTACCGCCAAATGCACTTCACCTTTATGAACGTGACCTGCGATGCGCCTTCGCGCGCGGGGCTCACTTTGTTGCAGTGTTCCGCAAAAGAATGGCGCGCTGACAGGAACGACGAGTGTGCCGGTGTGCGGCTCGTGTCTCCGGCGCACTTCTGTGTTCCAGGTGATTATGACGTAAATTATGAAAGAAGATCCTTGAAAGTTAACGGCTTCGGGCCGTACGTTCTGCGCGCGAGGACGGATCCTCATGGATTCCGGTAATTAAGTGAGCACTGACGACTAAATGACGTTATTATGCGCGGGGCACTACAGCACCGAGAGAGGATGTGCAAATGCTGCGCATTGCGTGCGAATTAGTATGCCATCAGAGCGATAGGCGAATGTAACGAATATGTAATATTTCGTTCTTTGATACTTTGTTATGAAGCTAAAGGATACGCAATATAAAATATCCTTCGTTTATAACAAAGTTTATAACAAAATAACACATGTATAGTAAAAATAATCAATCAGAGAGATACCAAAAAGCTACAATTTAATAATAAAATTTAATAATAAAATAATTTCGATGGGTTACATTACGTAAAAATTATAAACTATTTAACCCAGAAGTAATCTTTTTTTTTTTTAAGTAAACGAT
>NW_017304543.1:2078347-2086212 GCF_001594115.1 Trachymyrmex septentrionalis
ATTACGAATATGGATTTATTCATTTTTCTAAAAAAGAAAATAAAAACCAAACAAAGTAAATATACAAACGAATAAATTCACTATAACTGTACATTTAAGAAATGAAATTATTAATTAATAAAACGCTTTTTTATTACGGATTTTCAATGGAATTGAATGTTTAAAGGTTCATAAAAAAGTAGTTATTAAAAAAGAAAAAATGTATTAAATAATGTTCATTTTATAATTCACTTGGTCTAATTTTTTCGTCATCGAGATGTAAAAAAAACCTCTAAAAGACTATTTCTAAGTTAAACAAATCGTTTTCCTTATATGACATTAATAAGTGTCTTATTTTATAATCAGTACGTCTCCATAGGAGAAACAATTAGCCTTATTGGTTGTGTTAGCTACGCGGCAGAGAGTTAGAACAACAATAAGGATGAGAGTCCTTGCCATCCGCTCGCGGTTCTTTGGCGTAAATCTTGAGTTACTGGTTGAAGTGTAGAAGATGCCGTGATATGGGGGCAGGTGTCGCGGTAAACTCAGTTAATTAGACAAGAGGCAACCATCACCACCCCTTAGCACCCCCGAGGCTTGTTAATAACGCGTAATTACCGTTATACACGACGATACACTCTTCCAGGCCCACGTTGCAAACCCCATTAGATAAGACGACACCTTATTATACGCAAACTAACGTCAGGTATATCGCGCGGCCACAAAACTTCGAAGTCTGAAGCTTGGGCGTACCTGGAGAGCTCGCCTTTCCGCATTGAAGGTGAACGATAATCGTACTTCACGATGAGAGCCGAGGAAGTCAAAGTTATTTGCAACCTGCAGTACTTGTGAATTATTTAAACTTTTATTGTTCGTAGATATAAAGATTGAAGAATTGGAAGCGTTATAATTTCCATGAATAGAAGCTGGATCAAAAGCACGAATCTGT
Source organism: Trachymyrmex septentrionalis (assembly GCF_001594115.1). Taxonomy (NCBI): domain Eukaryota; kingdom Metazoa; phylum Arthropoda; class Insecta; order Hymenoptera; family Formicidae; genus Trachymyrmex; species Trachymyrmex septentrionalis. Next base: position 2,079,276 of record NW_017304543.1, read on the forward strand.
CGTGAAAAAGGATGCTTCGAAATTTATTCGACCTGTCTGTTGATATAAAATGTATAATTCGAATGCGATGAAGGCAGAATAATTTTAAACAATGCGGCACAATTTATGCTTATTTTGCATAAACGCGAAAGCAAAAAGAGACGATAACGCGATATTTCCATTCCGTGTAACGTACACTCCACGTGCACCCTGACAAAGTCGCACGTGTGCGCGACCCTTTTCAGTTGGGTTCGGCACAGCATGGGCAGCTCGTTACCGCTCAAGGAATACCGATAAATCAGGCAGTGTTATGATCAACGAAGTTGAGGAAGGAGCAAGAGAGACGGTGACAGCGAGGTGAGGTTACAAGTGTCCCCCGAGTATAGCGGAGCCCTTCGTAGAGGGTGTGGAATCTATCCCCGTCGTGGACCAACTCTCCCCAACTCATTAAATATGGTGCCCTTATCCTTGCAATGAGAAGACGACAGTCAAAGGGAGAGCGTAGATTTTCACGTATATGCAGATATGTATTTTAAAAACATCGATATCAACCGCGCCGCCCCTACCACGATCGCGGGAGCGATCTGTATGACGTTACTTTCGTTTCACAATGGCGAACGCCACTCCCCCCCCCCCCCGATATTGTGTTAGAGGGTCGCAATGAATCATTGTGAGTAATCGATAATTCACCATCGTCTTCTTTACCGATACGAGGGTTCTCACGAGAGTCTCAAGAGAAATAATCTTTTTGTAAAAAAAATAAAGGCACAAGAAAAGGCTTAATAACTGAGAAAAAAATTAATTTTTGTTAAATAAAAAAAAAACTTCGTCTCTACAAAATATAATTCTGTTGACAATTAAAATAAGAAATCTTAATTACGAAACCAATCAAATATTTTCAAGTATATTGCAAGTATAAGTGTGCTAATCAGATCGTGTATTAACTTAAAACGACAAAATTTTTCGTTAAAATAAACCTCAAACGCTTCGATATTGCAAAGTAAACTACATGAGCAACCGCGGCGCATTCCCAGCTTCCTAACTAATATTTCCAGTCTCCTAGTCTCTCATAGTGAGCTTCTACCGGCATTCAACGGGCGCCAACGACTACCATCCCCAGAACGCGTCCCCCTCCTGAAATTTCATTCGCTACCTCGGAGTCGCGAGACCACAGACGTCCCACCCGGTCCCCGATGCCTCGGCATCAAACATATTCAAATACGCAATAACGCATTATGATTTATTTACCGATACTTTATACACGTTTCGCGAGAGAGTGTGCCGCGCCGTGCTTCATGGCTCGTATGAATATTAACGAGCGTGTGCGCGCCATCGCGCGCATCCCCCATCGTCCCGAATGCGGCGCCCCCCGCGTCCTTCTTGCACGGAATAGGAACGTGCGTGCGTGTATGCAAATATATATCGAGCTAAGTGTATTGCAACTCGCGGAAATCCACCGCCGTGAATCTCCTGCCCTTCTATCTTTCTCTTCTCCCTCCCTCCCCCCCTCTCTCTCTCTCTCTCTCTCTCTCTCTTTCTCTTGCGATGGATCACAACCTCATACGGGAGGCACAGTCAATATTCGAAATATCTAATATGCTTTTGTAGTGTCTGTCTGCCGATGTGCAGACTGGCTCGTTGTTCTCCGAATGTATCACCAATATGAATACCGACGTTCTGTTATCCTTGCACGAGAATATTTTGGAAAAGATAGAATCTCACGATAAATTTCTAGCAAGTTTTTCACTTATTGTTAGCAAGAATTAATGTCGCGCGAATTTTATTCGAACGGAAATTTAATTAAAGATTCAATTTTATCAAGATAGTGAAAATAGATCTGAAAATAAGATATAATTCGACTCCAAATTTCGAGAACCACGGAGTGTTTCCGTCTTCTTTTCATAGACACTAACTATAAATACAGTCAATATAGTAATTTACAGACGACATTGCCCGAATATTAAACTTTGTTGATATATTAAGTTCAAGAATAGAAATTCTCTTTCTTTCTCTCTCCCTGTCGAATTTACATAAATTCTATCTCGCGATGGCTGGAAAAACATTCACAATTCTACGTCATAGCCGAGGGACCAAAGCGGATCTGTAGGAGCGTTGTAGAAACGGCGCTTAAACAGTAAGCAGATAATGTGCTTCCGTATAGATATCGAGTGTGCCGTGGAAGTCTTCGACGACAACGACTACGTGGGATAGGACTTCCCCGGGATCGATGCGACCCCCGTGCCGAGGAGGATCACGTCGGCAGCGCGCCGGTCCGGGGGCTAATCAAGCTAGTGCAGCTTCTAATACGCTGGAAGGCATTTAATCTCGACAACTTGCTAACGACCTGACCAACACACTATACATTCCCGATAAGCGACAACCCCCAGCAAGGCAAGAAACATTCCCCGATACCCTGCAGACGGCTCGATACCACGATGCCTCCTTCCGTTCACCCTCCACCCTACGACTTCCTTACTCTCACACCATCCAATCGTAGAATCGTCCAAGGTGGCAGCTTGCTCCGTCCACTACCACATACGTCTAGCGCGGTCAAGAGAGATTGTCAAGAGAGATATGTCGAGACATAGACACGTGGAAGAAACTCATTTTGTAGCGAGCATCCGTACGTGAATATCGGATATACTCGTATAAGTTCGATGCGTTCGGAGGGAATCGAAGAGGATAACCAAAGTGAGGAAGCGAGACCAAAGGGGACCGCCCTATTGCGCGTTCGGTGCTCTCATTGCCAGTTGAACTGTATCTCCATGGCGTTACTTGTCCTATAAACAGGGAGCACTATTCTCCAGTCGATGGTCTTCGGATACGGTGGCGCCCGTAGCTCGGGCTATATCTATACATGCGAGTATAGTTTTGCGAACTAGCGTCGTGCCGCGCCAACCCAATTCAATTTAAACTTCGGCGGCGAGAGGGTGGAAGGCGGCAGGCGAGAGAATGTGGGGAACCAGGGATGAACTAACACGCGCGCGCGCGCACGCGCCGCCGCTGCCGCCGCCGCCGCCGCCACTAAATCGCCTGAAATTAACGCGAGTTATTAGTTGACGGCGATAATTAGGAGGCAATTGCACGGAAAAGCGACGGCAGCTCGCGCGCGTGAAGGTGAATTCCGATGTCCGCCCCTATCGTTCACAGTCGATCTCTCTACAGCTTATCTGAAACTAAGCGAAACAGGGTCTAACTAAACGGTACGACAGTCTCAAAGATAACTGAAAGAATACAAATAACTGAAAAAAAATCTATTTTCAAAACAACGGCTGTAAAATATTAACGAGATAAATTATCTGCATAAATTCGGCATTTCTCTCAATATATTTTTCACTTCGTCCTAAGTAAAGCAAAATTGTTGTTTCTTCAAGAATCTGTTTCAGAGAAAACCAAGTCACTGCTTTTCATGACAAACAGCTTCTTAAGACTATTATTTCTTTACACATCTCGCAATAAGCAATTCTTTCTGTTCAAAGCTTTATAAAAGTATACAATTTTAGACGATTATTTATTACGTAACTGGAAATGTAATGCGTTTTTGTGTAAACGTGATGAAGAAATATTTACAGCTTAAAATAAATTATTTTATTCTAACATTGTAATATATAAATTATTTCATTTCAACTTAATAAAAAGAAATTTCAAAAATAATTAATAAAATCGCTTCATTTTGGTAACAAATAACGAAGATTCAGTCTAATTCCTCTCAAAACATTGGTGAAAATTTTATCAACGTGTTAAATATTATAATCGAAGTGTAAAGAATTAACGTGAACAGAAATTCCAAGATGGTAAAGGAATGCTGCATAGCTGCAAAGCATAGAAGCTGCAAAGCTTCTCGCTCCACTCTTTTTCTCACCATGCGATTCTTTACGCACGATGGATATGCATAGCCAGGCTATTATTGCCTAAATGAGTAAAGCAGCTAAAACCACGTCGATATAATGTAACGCACGCAAGAAGGCACCCTCCGGACGGTTGCTTAGCAACGTATACGAGCTTTCGTACATGATATCAGTAGGACGAGAAAAGCTCCTCGTACGAATGAAACTGCGAACGACTCGACGTTGAACAATAGCGATATATCAAATGTATTATATATATTTTTGAGTCTATGCTTGATGTTTTGCTGAATATTATAATATTATGTGGGGAATTTTTATGTAAAATAATGATCAATTGTAAGAAATAAAGGAACGAACAATCATCCATACATTACGATTACATAATAATAAATTAATAAGGTTAAAGTCTGTTGCATTTAATTAGAATAATTGTATTTTGAACTATAAAAGTTTTCAATAACTTAACATCATTTCACAAATGCAACCAAAAAGTAAAATGAATATTTAAATATTAAACAATAAAAAGGTTTGCAATAATAATCAAGTTAAATCTTTCAAGTTGCGCTTCTCAAAGTCTCTACGTATTATATATGATCTCCATCTGAGATATAGGAAATTTTCTCCCTCCAACTGTCATTCCTGATGTCACATATGCAGTGAGTATTCGAAATTCGAGAGAAAAAAGCATTCGCATAGCTACGTTTACGAAGGGAAAGACACGTGTTCGTATCCGCTATTGTAGGGCGATTCAAGAGCGAAGGGGTAGTAAACAAGCGATATAGCCAACGTCAGTATCCAATATTGAGATTGCTGTCTTTTGGAATATGCTAATACGATAATACATACAAATGTCCCCATAAACTATAGAATTTTCATAAAGAACATGCAAATGTTCTGATATCGAGTGCCTTCCGCGCTTCAGATGGGGTAACTCGACCGCGAAAGAGATTGATACTTCGCATTGCGAAACGCTGCCTAACTTCATTCGCAGGGTAATCAAAAAAAATGAATAGTGCCATTGTGATTTCGAATCTTGCTGAGAAAGTTCCTGGTAACATTACTTTAGAAAGATCAAATCAATGCAAATGACGTAAGAGTAAATCAATTAAAAATTTGATAAAACATCAAGCAATGCCTGAAAAACTAATTCGAAGGATTATCTTCAATCTTACGTTATTTTCAATTATCCCCAATCTTTAGTCACGTCGTAAATAGGAAGTAATTAAGTAAATCTAACAGTGATTAACTTGCATCACGTTACAGACAAAATATCGCTTCTTTACTTTAAAAATGATACAGCTCAGAAAATTAAATTTCTCAAGAAAAGAAGAAAAACTGTTTTTCAACTTGATAGAAAATTATCGATTAATCAAATATTATCATCAAAATCATATCTTTTTAATATATTCAAATGTCACTTTTGTCATTTTCCTTTCACGATCCTTAAAAATCTGTTTTAAATTGCGACGATTTTAACGATTTTTTAAAATAAAGTTATATATTAGCTCATTAATTGGTGATTCGTAGAATAATGTTTATAATTTATTTGTGATAATAATAACTCGAAAATCACGTTTTGAGTCGTGAGATAATTTTTACAATAAAGAAATGATATCGTAGTAAATCATTAATTTCAAAATGCAGTAAAAAATGAAAGAATTTCCATGTGATTGCAGTAATGAGTGACAGAGAGATTTGGTACGCGAGCGCGGAATATCGATAGCCTCCCGAGACGTTTGGACCTTATTAAGGGAACGAATGGCCCGGTCGAAACGTGGAAAAAGTTCCATTCCCGATATAGTATAAAGCGAAAAAAATCCTTCCATAATAGAATTACTCGGCTCGGAACGGTCGTAAATGTATTCCCAAGGCCGATAGCCATTTTTCTCGGTCAAGGGGCGAATTGGCTAAACCGCACGCGTTTACCCGAAGACAGATAGTAGAAAACAACAACGCGCTCCCTACTGCCCCAATCCTCCATCCTGTTCGTTCCTTTTACAACCGCTGATCACGGCCGGGCCGATATAAATAATTTTTTTCCAGTGCTAGATATAAATTTGGTATTGAATAAATATATAAAAATTGATAAACAATTATTTATATTTTTAAGAAATTCCTGCATTGTCACAATATATCAGTATATAATATAATATGTAAAAGATAATGTGAAATATTTATACAAGTATAAAAATCTTGGCTCCATATTTTTAACGAAAAACGACATGAAGTAAAATAACGAAGTAGACATGCGTATTCTTAAGATTTTTACTACTGACATTCACATGTCCTATCGATTTATTCTATTTTCCAGTCTAATTATCTCATAACTGTGTCTATAACTGATGAGTGAATATATCTGTTCGTGAAATAAGAAACAGCAGAGCTCGTAAAGCGCAAGAGACAAATATTATCTGCATACCAAAGACGATCATTTTTCCATTTCTCTCTCTTCTCAATCTCTCTCTCCTCCGCCATGCGTCTCACGAAAGTCGTTCAAGCGCGATTTCAATATTCGTTCTGCCGGTGATATCTGTCGCCATTCGAGACGAAAGAGACATCGTCCTCGCGTCTAACTCCATCTCGCAATAGGCGAGGACGATATATCCTCGAAGATTGTTTTCTCTCGTCAGGTAGCCACATACGTCACGCGAAATCCCTGGAGGAGGCCTAGATGGGTACCAGGAATATACCGGATATAGATCACAACCCGCGAAGCGCCGGGCGGAGTCCCACGGCGAAACGCGGCGAATCAACTTCCGTCATTGCTCGCCATCCCGAACCTAATGCCTGGCATTTCTCTTCGGCCTCCCGAACTCCCGCAGCCGGCCATACATACGTACTACGAATGTGAGCAAAATGCAAACAAATATATGTACGAATTCAAACATCTATGCTTATTATTGCTATTGGATTGTATTAAAATAAGTTACTCATACATCCGATAATTGAATCCAACAATCATATGTGTGTGTTCCAAATGAAATTCATATTTGAAAGAAAAAGTTTGTACAATTGAAATTTTATCATTTTATTCTAAAGAACAGTTTTGCTAAATATTTCACATCTAAAATTTTTTTTATAAAATTGCAAAATAATTTTATTGGACTATG
>NW_017304543.1:2086312-2087489 GCF_001594115.1 Trachymyrmex septentrionalis
GTATCTAAAATTTCTTTTATAAAATTGCAAAATAATTTTATTGGACTATGAAAATAATTATGTAAGGACGCTTATTGGTTGCTAAAAATGTCAAAACTTTTTGCAGCCTTACAGCTCATCATGCTTAAGAAGTCTACAAAATTATTTCGATGGTCTAACAAAATTATTTTCAGATCTGTATCTATCAAAATATTTAGATACTTAAAAAAAAACTGCTCTCTTATTGTAAAACTAAACTTTTAAGTACTTCAGCAAAATCGTTCTTTTTATGATGTACATATGTGAAACATAGTGCTTTAAATAAAATGCTTATATGTATATATAATAAAAGAAAGCAAATAATTCATTTATATTTTTCGTTGTTTTAATGTTATGCTCTTCAATTGCGAGAAAAAATTGCCGACATCAGATTCATCCACATAGATAAATTATAGGTCACCTTTCAGCAATTTGCGCTAAAAGTCCGACGCCCGACGTACGATTGAACGCAGATACTCGAAATTTAATCGAGAATAAATCGAATCACGGCAAATTGACCTTAATCGCGTCTCTTTAAAGCCTACATTCGCACTTCGTCATATCCGTTCGCGCCGAATAGCACGCGGTATTACTCTCTCTCATTCACTCTCTCTCTTTCTCTCTTTCTCTTTCACGGTCAGAGGTGTTACGCGGCGAACGCCGGCAGAATTGAAGTGCCGCTTTCCGGGGCAAATGGTACGTAGGATAATTTATCGGGGTATCGGGAAACGACAGAGAGCGGATCCATATTCCAATTAAAGCTCATCCTCCCGGAACGTTGCGCTGGATATTACTTCTCCGACTGCCACCGCCACCACCATCCAACCCCCACCGTCTCTTCTACATCCCTTCTCTCGTCTCTCTCCCTCTTCCTCTCTCTCTCTCTCTCTCTCTCTCTCTCTCTCTCTCTCTCTGTCCCTCTTTCGCAACTCTCCCCGTCCCTACCTCGCAATTTTTCGCTCTTTCTCCCACGCTCTTAATTTCCCGTTCACTCTGCAATTATCTCTCTTCCTCTCTGCGTTCTCGTCGTCCTTCTCGCTTACCAGCACTCACTTCCTCTTATCGTCTCTCTTTAGCAGAAACGCTCTCGTCCTTGTTTCACCACGACTACACCACCCCCTCACGCTCCCTCGTTACTCTCCTTTTTTGCGCGTTTTGC
>NW_017304543.1:2087589-2090906 GCF_001594115.1 Trachymyrmex septentrionalis
TGACCACCCCCTCACGCTCCCTCGTTACTCTCCTTTTTTGCGCGTTTTGCTTTCCAGTCCATTTCGCGTTGTAAACTCGAACTTTATGGCTGTGAGAGGTAGATGCGCCGGGAGTTCATATAGAGTCGCATCGCGCGTTCCCGAAAGCTGCATGGAAGCTTCGAAGACTCTCTGGTAGAGTGATTATTGGTGTCAAAAGCCGATCGAACCAAATAAATTTTATCTCTCTATTCGCAGGATTTTAACAACTTCGCGTATCCAATAATTATCACCTGTTGATTACGATTTAAATTTCAAACGCAGAGCTTTACAATATTTAATTGGTGGATTATGATTTCCATTGAAAAATTTCTATACAATTATTATGATAATAAAAGTTTCAATTGCCTTTCAGAAAATGCACGATTAAAATATTACAATAATTGTAGGATAATCCTATATAAAAATTTTTTATACGCTTGATATTATAATACTAATTTTATATCTCTCTCACAATTATTCCATTCATTTGTCAATGTTTCATAAAGTAATATTATAATATATTTATTATCGTTAGAATAATGCAACAATGAAAATTCCCTAATTACTAGATCCGTAATAATACGTTCATTTATCGTTTAAGCTAGAACGAAATAGCGCAGTCCGAATAATGACCTCCGAAAATAATAGCGTCGAAGGCATTCGCATATTCTGCGGCAGAGGAAAATGAGTTTCCCTCTCGAGATGCGGCCAGGCTCGCGCGTCTTGCCGAAGTCCCACTAATGGCGTCGTTATTTTAAAATACCGCGATCGTATTTTCCCGTGGCGCCCGAACAAGAATATGTCGCGGCAAATCGAACTTAATCTACGCGGAGGGCGTTTCGCCCTCTTTCTCCAGAGAATCCAGTCCCGTCGCTTTTTCCCGTTCACGTGATCCTTCCCGAGGCGATCCCTCGTACCTAAATCATGTAAGGATTACAACGGCGGCTGAGATAAAGGGGGAGGAAGAGTGGAGAGGTTGGACGGGCGATCTATGCACGGCCAACTCGTATTTTCGAAACATTTAAATTCTTATACGCGAATAAATAGCAAGAATTTCACGCACAATAAAATATAGATTTCCTACGGGCTGCCGGATGATGGTGGCGGCAGCGGCGACAACGCTGGCGGCCGCCTCCCCGAGGGTGGAAGGATGCGGTCATAAAATCATTGATATGAAAATATAGCCCTTTCATCCTCGCACCCCCCCCCCTCCACCATCCCCACCCCGCCCCGTGTGCCCTCTTCCTACGCGGCGACGAAACCGTTCAGCCGAGCGAGTCGAAGCATCGTCGCCTGGAGGGTGCGACGTAGGGCGAAAGAGGAAGGTTGGAAGGTCGAGCCGTAAGTTAAAAAGGGAGGAGAGAATAGAATACCTTTTGTTTCGGCGGACAGTCCCCGATTCTAAATCGCCGTTTCACTCTATCTCCGCCTCCCGTTTTCCTCCCCTCCCTCCTTCCAGGCCCTCTAAATGTCTCTTCTTCGTCGGTTCACCCTTCCCTACCACTACTTTTCCGATGCTCCCAAACCGCAGCACTCAAATAAAGATAATGCTGAAACACTTTTTGGAAGGTTTCGAGTTCAGATAGAAAGAGATTTTATCTATTGAATTCATGGAATTATCTTTAGCAACAATTAAAGTAAAGGTAAAAATTATTTACATCTTTGAAAGATGATAGAGGCTGATTTTCGAAATGTCTACTAGCATCAATAATTATGATGATAATTAAAGCTAATCTTGTCTATGTTTCACAATAAAATTAATCGTAATTGATGTAATTTTATCTCTTTCCGGGAACTAGAACGTTTTCAACATTCAGCATTGTTCTCAAAGAAATATCAAGAAGTGGTACTCAAGAAGCAATTTTGCAAAGACTTTTGAAATTCTGAATCACATCGGGAAAGCGAAACGAGGCTCTTTCTCTCTATCTCTCTATCTCTCATTCTCGCACGAGCACGCCGTCGCCGACGTCTAATCCAATAATTTAATTTCAGGATCCCAGCTAAAGGGGATTTGAAGTATTAGCCGACGGAATTTGTGTATCTTTGATTAGTATTCCGTTCGGGACAGCGCTCGGCCTCGCCCGATCGCGGTTACATGCGAATCCTAAATCAACTGCGCCGTGCGGGATGTCTTCGGCTGGTGTCCGCGGCCGAAACAACCGGGGGATCACAGTCGCGCGAGGCCGGTCGGGATTTCAATCCGCGCTATATCCCGAGAAGAAACAACGCGCCGAGGGTCGAGGAGAGATGGCGGACATTGGTCAGACGATGGATTTTGCGTTGCGGCCGAGGGCTAATTGGGTATCAACGGCGAACGTCTACCGCGATGGAAGACGTGATTCGTTGTTTATGAACATCAGGAGGTTTCACAAAACAGCATTCGGTCGTAATGTAATATCTGTAACGGGCTTCTACAAATTCACTACGATAAGATCGTTTGCAGGGAGCATTTTTTAAAAGAAATTTTAACAAATAACTAAATAATCAGAAATAACAGATGCCTGAGAAAACAAAATTTCGGAAATATAAATAAATAGTAGAATTTATAGTTTATTTAGCACACTTTTAGCTAATTGAATATTTTAATAATCAAATTCCAAATAAAATTTATTATTAAGGTCTTACCTATATAAAGACAATTTAAACCAAAAAATTCTACTATTTTTATTTATGTTTCCTAAATTCCGTTCTCTAGATGTCTATTGTTTTCAATTGTTTAGTTGTTTATTAATATTTCTAAAAAAAAATACTCCTTGCAACGATCTCTCGTAGTAGTATTTGTACAGCTCATTCTTATGCCACGTCAAACGCTTCGCACTGGATCGAGGTCGAATTAAGAGAGAGCCGCACGGTTTCTCCGTCAGTCTCTCACGGTTCGCCCACCCGTGCTACCGGCTGGCGGGAATTATATCGGTGAGTCGGGTTCCTTGTATAAATCATACATATTCAGGCGCCGACAACATTTCCTCGAGTAGCTACCAGTGATCCGTCTAATTTATAGTTTAACTTATCTAAATGCGCGCAGCGCCTGGCGCGGGCTAAAGGGAGGTCGGGTGACTGGATGGCGGCGGTCGGATGACTCGGTTGCCGTCGGTGTGTGCCTCAACGAACCGACGATAGAACGTTCAACCCTTCGACTGTTTAGCATTCCATCTTCGATTGCCGACAACTCGCTGCTTCCCATGGGAAGACACTGTGGGAATTCCACGACCCGCAATTTTTACGAGCGACGGAAACGGAGAACCACGACGACGTGAAAACTCGGGCGAATTAGCGCCAATATTGAATTTATCTCC
>NW_017304543.1:2090977-2098120 GCF_001594115.1 Trachymyrmex septentrionalis
CCCCCCCCCCCCCCGCCGCAAGAACTTCTGTTACTATTAAAGAAAAATATAAATTGACGTAAAACTTATTTCTCGCTACTGATACAGTAATGTATATTTATAAAGATAAAATATAAATAGAAATCAGAAATATACCGGATGCGTTATTCATGCCGAATAAATCCAACTCTTATTTATATATATTCCTAATATTTAATTTACATTCAGATAACTCTTATATACAAAATATTTTTATAAAGTCGAGTTAGAAAAAAAAAACTCTAGAGAAACATTATAGCGAAGATAATATTAACATTTTTTCTATTTCGAGGAACATTTCTCGGACCTCGTAAATCCATTCGCGTCCGGCCACAAGGTTCACGTGAGTGCAAGGTATCCCTTATTCGATATACTTCGTCAGGTAGCACTCCATATATCTTTGTACTCGCATCGACGAGGTGAGGCTGCTGGCACGTTAGAGGCGGCCGCGCGGATATACGTAAAACCAGTGGCCTGTTTTACAAGGAACGGGAATGACGAATCGTTCCGTGCGCTTCGCAGGGATCGGGCCGCGCTTCATCCCTTGATATATCGATGCAAAACGGCGAGCGATTCCCACGGAGGATACCGCGAGCCAATCTTTCGGAAACCAGCCCCAAATCCAAAGGAGCGTGATATTTATAGGGCGGATTTAAAGTATAAAGTCGCGGGGGCGGGATGTAGGGGTGTTCAGGGACCGCAGGGGGCGCGGGCTCGTTCCTATTTTCTAAGAGACCGCGACCGTTACGCCCTTGAATTCCAATCGTGTACGAAGGATGAATGTGGATCGCAATACAAGAACTCACCGCGAAAACATTCTTGATGCAAATGGCACGGAAATAATTTGAACGTAAGGTATGTACGAGATTATTTCGCAATCTTTCCTATCCTATTTATTAAATTTACGTTTCAAACATTCTTCATAGTTTTCAGTTCTCAAATTTTTTGTTAAACAGCCTCCTTCTTTAATAAATCATAAAAATATTTCTTACGGATATATTTGAATAAAAGAAGGAAACAACAAAATATATTTTTGTATTACATGAATATCACTGTTCAATTTCAAACCACTGTTTCTCATTACAATAAAACAAATAAAAAAAAAATGATAACTACTCATCATTTTATGTTATTATCACAATCTCGCATTTCATCTTTTTAATCAGAAACTATGTACTTCTCTTGTTCTCACGTTTCCTCGTTACATCTCGATCGGCACTTCTGAAATCGTCATTCCTTTTACAGCTCCGCGCGAGCACGCAGAGGGGTTGGAATTCAAGAGACAAAAGAGGGGCTATGCCGGAGAAAGCACGCGTAGTGTGGTATAGGTAATCGCAGAGGGCAACGATAAAAGCAAAGTTTAAATAAATCGTACGTGAGCGGGCTGAAGATCGCGGTTTCCCCCATTCCGGCCGAATCGAAGCCGCGTTTCTCGCGAGGAACGCGTCGTTTCTCGAATTAGGAGCGAACTTTGTAGCCGGAGGGAAGGAAAACGACACGACACGTTAGCCTCCTCTCGCGAAAATGCAATTTATTCTTTTGCCACCCTGGCTGGCGAGCTCGTTCGAAGTATCGCGATGATACAAACTTTTTAAATTACACCACGTAACGACCGAGGTTACCTCGGCGCGCGGTTCTGAGGCGAATGTCGATGACGGGGAGAGCAAGCGGAGAGCGGCACAGTTAGCCTTGCAACAATCCACGTACGAAGTTGGAACGCTTCCAGATTATATCGATAGCTTCACGTTGAAAATTCGCGCCGCGAATTGCGTGTATTACAAAAGTGGAACGTCAGCCCAGCCATACTTTCTCGGTGATAAAAATAGTATAAGTTCTACTCTACAAAAATATAAATTTGATAAAAGCAAACTTTTTTGCGATACGCTATTTATTCATCAAAAAATTTACGTGTTTTTCTTATATTAAAAGTTAATCTAATAATGTGATATTTGGTTTTGTATAACTATCGAGAAGAAGTTAATCATTAATCTCTTCATAGCTGTATAAAATAAATTTCTCGAATAAACGGAAATCTTACGTATCGTACTTACTCCTGTGCCGCTAAAAAAAAATAAAGATTTAATTATCAAATATTAGTTTCATCTCTCACATTTCTGCGTCTCAGTTCCACAATTGAGATACGAGAAACCCGTCGATACGTCAGGACTTTTCCCCGTGTAAAGTGTGAAACAGCAACGAGATGAACGGTGGGGAAGCTAGGTCGAAAAGGGGTGAAAATCCCATTACAAACTATCCTCGTCTCGGCTCGCACACCGCACAGGTCGACGTCACCTCCTTCCGCTGAATCCTCCGGCGCGAGGAGGATCTTTGCATGAATATGTAAATCCTTATTTTCAGATCGAGTGCGCTCGAAACCAAAAACCAACCTGGAGAACCGAGCGGCGCATCGGCGCTCCGCTTTACGTGGCGGAATTGATTTATTAGCCCACTCGACTTATCTGAGGGGTGACTCAGTGTCGCGCACCCCTCGTCGCGAAAAAAGATCCAGTGAAGGTGCATCGGCCGGGTTACTCGTCAACCGGTACTTTATGTCTCGAAAATAAAAAATCCGCAAGTTCATTTTAATTTAGTGTCTTATTAAATTAAAATCTCTGACAATCTATATATTGCAAAAGAAATTAAAATACTCTGATAACCTATAATATATTGCAAAAAAAAAAAATTAAACTCAACTCTTTCCTTCACACTATTTATATGATAATATTATATATATGAAAAATATTTTTAATTATTACGACACAGAGTGTATGATTCTGACCGTAAAAGAAATTGAATTATTCACGTATAAGCTCGCGTAACGTAGCTTTTATTCAATCGCCAATATCACCGATAATGCATCACGTGGAACCCTCCGGCTGCGAGCGCTCTGGATAGGGTATTATCGTTTAGTTGAAAGGGTTACTGAACGGGTAATCGACTATAGATCAAATCTGTATTGTTAAAAATTATATTACAGTTAATGCAGTTCCACGCTTTTATGGTCATCGCCACACCGTTCTGCACGATTAAATTTAGCTATATTGCAGCCAAACCACATAGAGACGTAACAAACAATTAACACATTTTACTTTCGTTTATTCGTTACATCACGATCAAATATAATTCATTGATAATTAAATTATTGAGAAAAATTGAGATGAAACATTATAATTTTTACGAAAGTATAACCATGTTCTTGCCTAATTAATTCCAATTCAATTTATATATAATTGCGTCTTTTAAATCAGTTTATCATGCAAAAATATAACAGTACATCGCAAAACGTAATACAAATGTAATAACAATTTAAAATTCTTAAATCTACTTTACAGAATAAAAGAAATGTATTTTATAAGGTCTCCCATAAACTGTCACATGGTACGCCCATTACGGTTTACCACGATGTACAACTAACCTACACATCGCAAATCCTATGTGCATTGCAAGGCAGAAAAGATAAAGACGCGCGCAAAGGCTGGACATCGACTCTACCTAAATTTTACGCTCGAAACTGAGGGTCGCTCGATGAGGGACGCCTGCGGGTGTCTCGTCCTCGAAAGTTTTAATACCATTCGGGGAGTGAGGGTTGGCAGACAACATCGAAGCAAAAGCAAGAGACAGTACGCGAGCAAGAGGCATCGGGAGGAAAAGAGAAAGGCGGAATAAGGGAGAAAGGGCTAGAGAGAAAGGGAATATTTCGGATGATTGGTATTGTCGGAGATGCGCGAGATGCGGAGTGCTGTGGGGTGGAATCGGCTGTATTCAAATGGGGTGGCCATTAGAGTTATGTTAGAATATATTGATTATTGGGGGGATCAAAGAGTAGGGGACGACGGGATGACGCCACTGTTGAACAGCAGGGAGGAAGACGAAGGGTCGAAACAACTGGTTCTACCCTGCCACACAGTCTCCTCACTTTCGACCCCCTTTCATCCCCACCTACCCCTTCGCCTACGCAAGCCACCTCGAATATCCGTCAACTTCTTCAACTGATTTTCGCTGTTTCACCTGTCCTGTCATGTCGTATGGAATTTTTGTTATGAAATCGTGGTTGTCAATAAATGATATAATAATGTGACAACGTCTGTATAATCCAATTTAAAAAATATATAATGATAGCAACAAGTTAACAAAATGTACACACACACACACACACACACAAATGCAAGATTATTTTTAAAAGAAGATAAAAGATAACATATGAAAATTTCAAACAATAATAAATATAGAATTTTTAAAATGTAATTGCACAAAAAAATTCTTTGTTATATTAAACAAGTTTTTTAAAATTAATTAAAATAATTGAATTTTTTCATTTCATAAAAATTATGGAGATAAAGTAATTTCTGATTGAATATTATATATCAATGTCAAACGGATGCTGCATGAGCGATGTCAAACGGATAGCGTCCGAAAGCCACCTAACGATACGCACGGTTCGAAGAAAAGAACGACCCAAGTATGGTAAAAGCCGCGAGGTGGAAAACCCGAGGAAATATTCGCACGAGCGAATGCGGCGACGAGAATTATCGGGCATTAGTCGATAGCTGCTTTTGGCGCGCGCTAGAGGATCAAGAGTGTATAAGGGGTGATGCGTGGGGTGGTGAGCAAGCGAGCGAGCGAGCGCGCGCGCGGCGAAGGGATAAAAGGGAGCGGAGAAGTACAATCGATGAAAGGGTTGGACGTCAAACCCCTTCGTGTCGCGATCTTCTCCACCCTCGGTCGGACCGCCGCCGCCGCCGCCGCCGCCGCCGCCGCCGCCGCCACCGCTGCCGCTGCCACCACCGCCGTCGCCGCCGCCGCCACCACCACCGCCGCGGCTCACCCCTAAAGTCCAACCGCCCTTCCTCATCCACCCCCAGTCACCCGCTCTCACCCATTCCCATCCCCCGCTTCTCTTCGCGTCCCGACGACGCTCTGCCATCCGACCACCCAACGCTAACCCACCTACTACCCCCTTACCGCCGTGGCTGTAACTCACCGCCACACGGTAGCGCCCTTGCCGCGTACACATTTACATAAATTATTGATCCCTAAAACACACCGCCGCCAATGCCATTGCCACTACGGAGAATGAGGCTTAAGGAAAGCTGCTACCGCCGCGGCGATGTATCCCGTCAACAGCCGAATTCGCACGCCATTCTAGGCGAACTATTCAAACTCCAAAATTCCGGACTCTTACTCTACTTGTGCTAGTTTCCCGCGAAATACACGTGTTCTACAGAATTTGGTTTCTCGGATTGACAATTTTCAGGAATCTCGCTCAGATTTCGATAATAATATTTTCAGGGATGAGAAACGAAGTGGCGGCAAGCGAGACGCGATGCGCCGTTGAAAACGTCGGTGGCGCTGCGTCATTAAGCTACGCATTGTTCACGAAGAGCTGATTGTCTTGGGCGCTCGTTTCAGCCGTAGCCATAGAGAGACAATTGTTCAATATTCCCATTGATCTGTGAAACGCCTCGAGGATACCTCGTCTACTGACAGCAAGGAAAGTAGAAGAGAAACAGAGAGAGAGGGGAAGAGAGAAGAGAGAAAGAGAGAGAGAGAGAGAGAGAGAGGGAAGAGAGAGAGAGACAAGAGACAGATATATAGCGATAGCAGATAGATACATACATATATATGAATACCTTTTGTCAATATCTCTATTTTAATGATATGAAGCTCTGCCTGCTCATCCCTCATGACATCCGGTTCACCGCGCGTTTATACGATGAAAATAGAAGAACGAGAAGAAGAGAGAAAGAGAGAGAGAGAGAGAGAGAGAGAGAGAGAGAGAGAGAGAGAGAGAGCGTGAGAGAGATCGGATGGATAGCTGACGTTGACACGCCTTTATCTTCCCGAATGTATCTTCTTTTTTGAAAGTGACATATCGTACGTGAACGCTACGTCGAATTGGCCACGCATGCGAGGACGATTAGTGAGCGAAAACCGTCGTTATTCCACTGAAAAATATGTAACGACAAGCTAGCAACGAACTTGCCAACGTAATTTGAGAAATAATGTTACGCTTTGCACCGAGTTCTTTTCAACGATAGAGACAGTGTATCTTTCAATGGTCTTCAATACATTATATTCTTTAATAACATAATAACAGGGACTTATATAAATGTCGAATAAAAATAATCAAACGATTAATTCATCTAATAAAAATGGCATAAATTTAATGTAAAAATATAACATTAGAATTAATTAATTTTAAACAACAATGTTATTCCCCACAAACAAGTAACAAATAAATAGACTTAAAACGTTGAAATAACATTGTATTAACACAAACAACTTGATTTGTAATATCATAAGAAATGTGCGAGCATCTTTTCAAAAAGTCACATTATCCCAAATTGCGAATATTGCAACCGCAGTGGTAAGTATACAGAGCAACAGTGGTCAGACACACGTCCAACTGTGAAGGGATGTGCGTGAATCTCTCGGATGGCCGAGAGACATTTGTTTCTTTCGTGGCACCTAGACCGGGTGTCAGTAGACACGCGGTCACAGTGACGGCTCGCAATGCTCGCAGATTCGTACGTCACGGAGTCAGCATTACCAGAGTTGGGACCCGCAGCGACGACTGCGTCTCTCTATATCAATCACTTCGGCCGGTGGCCATTCTGCTGCTGCCCTTCGACTACCTACTACTCTTCGTTCTCACCACCCCGCGCCCGCCACTCCGTTCGCCTCTGCCCAACACACGTATCAACCGTCCACCCTCCACCCTCTTCTGGGCTTCGCGTACGTGCGTCCGGTGTGCCAACCCGTGCTGCTAACCGACGTTCGGATTGATAATTTATGCCCGTTAATTATGACCGTGCGGTCTCGCGCGCGGTGGTATTTGACCGTGCGCGTAATCGCGATTTCGAGTTCGATGCTATGTCCCCCCACAAATCGCGAGCGAAGTTCGAAGATATCGTTTCAACGGAAATGTCTGATTAAATCCAGGACGAAATCTTGACAATTGAAGGTTTTTGCAAACGCTTTCGTTCATTAAGGATAATTTATAAAATAAATTTCTTAAGTTTCTTCAAAATATGTACTTCGAAATATCGCAGTCTTTGAAAAACTGTGTGTGTGTGTGTATATATATATATAAACTGTAACTATAACTGTATAAATATATAAAAT
>NW_017304543.1:2098335-2112081 GCF_001594115.1 Trachymyrmex septentrionalis
AAACTGTAACTGTAACTGTATAAATATATAAAATAATATATATATAATAAAAAAATATGCTCGTTCCATCTTTGAAGGCATCAGCTTTTTCTCGAATGAAGATAATACTCTACTGAATTTGTAAAATAGCCATATAGAATCTATAAAGAAATTTTTTATTTTTATCGATCTCTCAAAAATGTTCGAATTAAAAAAATTGTGCGAATGTCCTGTAACCGGAAAAAGCCATATTCAGAAATTTGTTGTCCACAGGACAGCCGAAATCCGTTGACGAACGCATGTACGATAGACGCTCAGACAGACGCAGCCCGGAGAGATCCGCGCCACGGTTATACGCTTTAATTCCTTCGACGGCTTTAATTCTCATATTCGTATTCCACCTCCGCCCAGATCCACCCCCGCGAGCGCCGGCACTGCCACGATTCTCCAACTCTTTCTAACCCGTTCGCGACCGCCTCCTCTCCTCGAACCTCAACCCTTTGGACTCGGATACCACTCGCCCACCCGTGGCTCGGACGACACACGTATTTCCCCGAGTTGCGAGCCTTCAAGTCGTTTCGACGTTCATACTCGCGGTGACCGCGGTCGCTCTTTTCCTATCTCTCGCGGAAAATGTCATAAAGTCGCCATCGGCGTTTTATCGCGCGAACCGGTATCAAGGGAAACGAGTCTCGGGGTTTGAGGATTAAGTTTACGCGCACTGCAATGCAGATGTTCGGTTATAATTAATATTTGCCAGAAGAGTATACGAAGAGAAAGATGTACTAGATTTTACATACATTCGCGTGATGAATTAACTTGAAATAATATAAAGTTAACAAAATTAAAAAGAGTTTGAAAAAACACCGCGTATTAATATTTGATAATAAATATAACGGATTCGAGTGTTATGAATAAAATTATGACTTCTGCATAATCAATAAACGTCGAAAATTCGTAGAAAATCTACATAATAACAGCGTATCTCCCAACTTGAAAATATATTATAGTTTTATACGCTACGGTTTTCGAAATAATTTTCCGCGAGCCAACGTGAAAGGGTTAGATCAATCCGGTAAAAATAATAAAGAACGTTATACATGAAACGCATAGCGGAGTCTTCGCGCGGCTACCTCCGTCGGAATTTATTCCGGAAATACGTCCTCAGCATGCGGAGGGGGATAAAGATATTCCGGTTTTTGCATGGATTAGTAATGGAAGCTCTCTCTCCCGGGATGGAAGCTCTTTCTGGGAGGGGGTGGTTCGACGCCGCGGTAAGGGATGCCCACTATTCCGCTCGTAAAACCTTCTTTCTCCCTTCCGTTTGCATCTCGGGACCCGCGACGTTTATCGACGACACTCGCAATTGAATAGCAAAGATCAAAATTTTCCATCATTATTCAGAGATATCAAGAATCAAGTTTTATCGATGATTTATTTGATTACGTATTATTTTTAACTATATTTTATTTTACTCCCTTGTTCGTTATCAAATTATTAAACGTTCTATGTAAGATCTCGTAAGATTTCCATCAAAAACTTTGAAATTGACCGATTCATTTTAGTTCTCCATTTCCGATTATCGCAAATAACTGTATAATTTTATACTTATATCTAGTGTTTCAAAGATGAATAATTACGCAGTTGTAAAATATTAAAGCTTGATGCGAATCTTCTGAAGTACACTCTATAAATTTGCAAGCACTATAATATTCAAATTCTCTCTTCCCATCCTCATCGACTCACCATTCCTGATTTAGCAGCAAGCAGCTCAATAATGACCTTCGGGCAAATTTCTCTTCGAAAAAAAAAAAAAGAAAGGAAATAAAAGAGGCGCTCGAAGGAGATGACGCGCGGCAATGGAAATCGCAGAAAGAAAAAAAAAAAAAAAAAGAATCCACCTTTTTCATCCGCTACCTCGCGCGTCTCGGATTCGGGGTACTCGTCGACTGAACCCTGAACTGGGTGTGGCCGTATGGAGAAGGGTTGATGTAAGCTTATACGCATGCAGAAAGAGATGCCCAGGGGCGGAAGCGCGGGAGACGCGAGGACGGCACGGAAGAAGGGTCGAAAGGATAACGAATATGACGTCAATTTTAAGGCAGACTGGGGGAGAAGCAATCACCGTCGGCGGGGTTCGGCCACCCCCGTCCCCAACACCCTCCCCCCCCTCCCCCTTTCCCTTCCCGGCTCGTCCCTGTCCCCGCGATTCTCGCGCTACACACACGGACTTTGAACTTTGACTTTGTCGGAATAAAGGCAAGCAACGTAAGCCAGGTAGGCAGGCGGACGGCCATGTTTCGTATATGTTTTATGCGGTACTAACTGGTGTCCTTTGACAAGGCGCTTCGTGTATACGCCAATTTTAATCCACCACAGAAGATGAGCTTCTATCTAGCGTAGGAATAGCGTGAATATATAGACTTAATCATATATAGACTTAAAGAATATGCTATCTTGGATAAATATATTATAAATGTGTTAAATATTTCTAGAAAACTACATTAATAGATATACGTGTGCAGTATTGCGATTACGAACAGGAAATGTCGTACACTGAAAGAAAAGATTGGCTGTTGTAACAAGTTAGATGGTAAAGTATCGCCTAGCCGATTTTTGGTCGCTTTAACCTATCTGCAATGTCAGTATAAGATTTCGGTAGGATTAACGCAATCAAAAATTGACTGCTGCAATGAATTAAAAATGCTATGTTATATTCAGCCAATCTTTTCTTCCGGTGTAACGTAACGTGCGATAAAAAGTTTCCACTAGCTGGGAGTCAAATCAAACATTTCATAAAGTACAACTCTGTCAAGATATGCCAATAACAACGAGAAGACATCTTTACCAATCGCGTCGTTTTACAGCCTCGAAAAGACGTGAGAATAAGAGAAGTCAGAACTCCCTATTATACGCGACAACGAGGGCTGTAAGAGCGCCCATAACGACGTAATGACGCCCACGATGGGAAAGTTGACTTCCTTATAATAATTGTCGTCATTAATAACGATCATAACAGCGACGAGCCATCTCGCTAGTTGCGACGAGTGGCGTCGCGCGAGCTCCGCGCGATAAAAGCACGGAAGTACGTACACGGGCGGTCGAAGGTACGGATATAGAAACGCTTAAGTGGTGCATTGGAATCTCCCCAGCTCATCCCATCGCGTCGTCTCCCAATCTACAGCCCCTGGCCCATCCCCAAGCCATCAGTCCCTCCCATCGGAGGCCGTCGACGGCAGCCTATTGTTTCAACATATTAGTCATTCGACGTATCGTAAAGTGTGCTTCGCGATTCCTCATCCCCATCGGTCGACGGAACCGATGTCCCCAACCCCCGACGTCACCCCACGTCGACGGAATCACAGACTCCACCGACTTGTGCTTTCAACTTCGAACCGCGGAGCTTCCCAGTTTCGCCGAGGCGCGTCGGTAGCTTACAGACTGCGATTTTAGAAAGAAACTTGGATTTTAGAAAGAGAATTCACAGTCGCATTGTTTAAATATTTAGAATGGATCAAATTAAAATTATAATTATGTAGAACAAAACTGTACTATCTATCTAACTGTATAATCTATTAAAGATCATCGGTGAATGTTTATTACGTGCAAGCAGTTTACGAATATTATAACAGAATTTCTAAATATCTATATATAAGAATAGAGAAAGAATAAGCAAAATTGAAATTGTTGAATGTAGACAAGAGAATACATCCGATGATAAATAACGATAGAAAGAGATTGACATAAAATAATTATGTGATCAAACCTTGGAAATTATTATCTCGTAAAGATATCTGCTTCATAAATTGAAATGATATTTAGACAAGTCTCATAACTACATAACTACAAAACTATCATTTTTATTTCGAAACAAGTAAAAGAGAAATGACGACGGAGTACGCGGGTAAACTTAGAATATGAATTGCATCTGCACGAGAAATACAATGCCGCTTTGTAACGCCACCGTAAATTATTTCGAGACCGGCACTAACGTGCAAAGTGCAAAGTTCATGTCGATAACGACTGTATCATGTCACGCTATCACGATCCATTCGCAGTTGTGAATTTTTCGAGGCAACGTAATTATTGAATGGATATAAATGGCACGTGAAGCCATTTCTGGAACATAGAACGGAATTGCAGAACTTTGGCACGCGAAATCTTTGAAAATCATTTATATCATGTTCTATAGAGACGCGTTAGTGTTAGCTGTGTACCGTTTCCAGTCATGATAAACTATACAACTTTCGAAGTAGCGAGACGATACATGTCACGGATATGTTTCGCTTTTATTTCGGAAAATTATGAAGCAGATGGAAGAATACTTCTTATACATTTCACATTAATGTGTCTAAAATTTATGTTTAAAATTTCTATATTAAATAAATTATTGTGTGTTATAATTCAGTTTTGTTTTTAATACCTTAAATGTGCTACATAAACGTATATTCATAATAATAAATTAATTTTAATGTATTATTAACTTCTATAGCTGTAAGCGATTTTTGCACCACTCAGCTTATCGATTATCTTAATTCACGTAAAAAATAGAAAACAGTACAGGTGCATATATCGTGCCTACGTGAAGTCAATTTTGATAAATATTTGTTCTGTAATATTATGAAACAATATCATTGTTGCTCAGAAAAAAATTCTTTCATAAAACGATCACTAAAAACAAATTGAAAAAATATCGGCAGAAGATAAAATGCAGCAGATATCTCAGAGAAATTTGACACATCGCAAAGAAATGTACAATGAACACGTTTAAATTCACGTGAAGCGAACGTTCTCGTTCTCGTTCCTGCGGCACGTGACGTTCCGCCTTTCATCGATCAGTTGATCGTCGAATATCGTGACCAGCCGATCATACTTTAATCCCACGATATAATCGAGCGCCGGTGGTACGCCCGCACCCCTTGTCGTGCAGTCGAC
Source organism: Trachymyrmex septentrionalis (assembly GCF_001594115.1). NCBI lineage: Eukaryota > Metazoa > Arthropoda > Insecta > Hymenoptera > Formicidae > Trachymyrmex > Trachymyrmex septentrionalis. The sequence continues at coordinate 2,103,250 of NW_017304543.1, forward strand.
TGCAACGACGCGACGACGAGCATTTGCACACGGCAGCCTGTAGATTTCGTAATAATATCGATTGTACCGCTGCTCTATGCGTGCTCGATGAAGTCGGAGTTCGCTCGCATCAAAGTGAACGAAGCGGTGATCAACGCGATAAATTAGTCCTTAGACCTCGGTGCTACGTTTATTTCCGTTATTAACAAGAATATATTATAGCTGTACTTAATATTAACCCGATTAGATATCTAATTAGAAATAATAGAGGAATATTTTCCATCGTGTAAACTCCGCGTTATTAATTAAGAGAAACGATATTAAATTAATTCAATTACCGTTCGCTCGCAATACGCTTTTACTTATAAATGAAATTGTTGAATTGAGAATATAATATCCAATTATACGTATAGCTTTTTGCGTTGCAAAGTATATTACAAAATGTATATATTATTGTTAACGATGTAAGCATTCTTATAGTTGACGATCCAAAATCAGAGAATCGCCATAATAAACCGATTTCGGTTAAAATTCAAAGCTGTTTCCAAAAAACGTTGGGACATTATTCGTAATACAAAGAGTCCTTTGTACACATAATTCGGAATGCAAAGCACAGAGAAAGGCAACGAGCTTATGAATGCAGAATGGCGCGGTTTTGGCGGCAAGACCTACGAGTTACGCTCACGGGGCGATGCAGCTTGACAAGATTGAGGAGGCAGTACGTTGCGATTTATACATATACATGTTTGAGGTCAACCGATATGCGCTGCTGGCACCGAAGGCATCGTTCACCTACCCTACTTCGCGAACGAAAACTCGAAATTCAGTGACATCAAAAGCTGACCATACTAAATCTCATACCACAATGTACATACTTAACATTTTGCTAACAAACTGAGAAATTGTAATGCAACATCTAAAACTAAAATTGAAACAATATCTAACGATTTTAAAGCATTATTTAAGTAATTACAGAAATATTAGGAATTTATTAATTTCACATATATTTAGAAGTAAATATACATTCTTTTAACAATAATTACGTCATTAAAAAATCCCATTGTCATATATCCAATTACGATCCAAACATGAAATTTCTAAATACAATAAATTTTCAAGTTAAACTAATCAGATCAATAAACAAAAAAATTGAATCGTTTTTCTTTTCTAATTTAACTAACATTTTAACATCAATTGGGAAAATAATAAAAAAATGTGACCAGCGCTAATTTTTAATATAACTTTAATCGCGCTATGTATGTCAATGCACGTACGACTTCAATAAATTTAAGTTATTATCAGGCTCAATATAAAAGCGTCAAATGATTAAGGTGCGAACATTGTAGGTAGGAACGAACCGGTAATTCCGTACGAGCATGCGACATCGGCTACGGATTAGCTGAAATAATAATGTAGCATGGCACGAGCTATTAATACACAATGAAAGGCGTTCCCGTATGCACAACGCCTTAACTGCGCGGCGGCAGTCGCGACCGTACCGCTAAAAAATAAAATAAAATAGAAAAAAAAAGAATCAGTTGTAAAGTAATTATTAATACCGAGGCATGCAACGCCACGCTGCTCCCTAAAACTTTTCGATGGCACGCGAATAAGCCGTATTCCTTTCACCCTCTGCATATATCCCAACTTCGATTGCCGAGAAATGGCAATTTAACCCCCCCCTCCCCCTCCCCCGCCCGATTATCGAACTTGGCCTCTCATATCTCAATATTAAAAAATCGAATTGTCCAGTGTATGCTTTGAACACAAATATAATTTTCTAATAAATAACAAGGAGGGAAACTACAAGCCAGATTTTTATGTATTTCAAATTCTAGATTATATGTACAATAATTTTATTTATTAACACACACTTTAATATAGTTGTCTATTAAAATAAGGATTGTATATAGTAATAATTTTGAATATAACGATCATTTATTCATTGTTATTTTAATTTTTGTAATCTACAATATTTTATTAATTTGATAACGGAATGTGTACATTTTTATTTAATGACTCATCATGTTCAATATTATTTTATCATTATGGACTTATTGCGACTGTTATAATGGAAGAATATAACCGATAATATTACCAGAACGAAAAGCATTGCATTGTGCGGAAGATAGATAGAATAAATACTACCAACTTTTTGCGTAATTATAAATTGTATAATTTTAACCGTTTTATTAATTTTGTCAAATTTGCGTTTAATTTCTTTACACTGAGAATGACCTAATAATAAGCTCGAAACGTATATTCTAAGAATTTGAAATACTGTAATAAAAATCTTATAGCCCCTCCTTGTTATTTATTGTTTATTATTATTGAGCCATTATAAGATCATTTTTATTTTATATAATTTTCTAGATAATCTTTTCTATAATGTTGCTATGTTAAAGTATATACTTCTTCATATATTTCCGCATATTAAATAAAGTTTCAATGAGAGGAGAGAAAGAGAGGGAAAAATAAAGAGAGCGAGGAGAGAGAGAAAGTGAGAAATGTAAACTTTTCTCGAAGAATTTTCCTATTAATCTTCTTAATATAGAATTGATAAATTTTTTAATAGAAAAAAAGGTTCTTTAGGCGAAGTGATAAAAATTCAAAGATTTTAAGTATGTTATTATAACAAGTTTATGTATTTATAAACAATTCGGAAAGAAACATAGAGTCGTTCGTACAAGTACAATCGAGCACGCGAAATGAACGCGTGTCAGAAATCTTAGGAAGCTCGACCGAATGCCTTCGAGTCCCAAAGGCAGGAAGTCAGATATCGCGATTGCCGGTGGAATCGAGCAGAAAGAGAAGGAAGTCCTCCCGCGCGCCAATCCCGTGTAAACATTTGCAATGGATTTGCGAGCTATTCAAACGGTTAAATTCTCTTAAGAATTTGGTTTGTACAGGGGTGGTGTGCCACAGGCTGCGCCCACCCCATGCCGCTCTCGCCTATATATACCGCGCGGTGCCGGCGGTGGTTCCTCCTTACCCCAAACGGCGAAGACGATTTCTCCACCCCTTCAACCCCGCTTCGCTCTCTCACCCTTTGTATTTCTAACAATTGATATTCTTCGTAGTGTAAAGAAACGGACGATGCACCCCTCGTTCTGCCGCCGTGCTCGTTGCCGGCCCGATGTCGAACAAATAATACGGGCGGAAAATCTGAGGAAATTACCACGACGTGGATAAATCTGCCGTCCTGTCGACTCTTTCGGTTTTCACGCCACTCTCTTTGCTCCCTGCCCTCGGGATAAATTGGAGGTAGCGGACTTCCGTTGAACCTCTCAATTCGTATCTCGACCTTACCGAATTCAATGAGACAACTCACAGTTTTTCTTTTTATCTTTCTTCTTCTCTTTTTATTGAATTTCAAAGAAGTGTCAAACCGCGGCGAGTGAAAGAAACAGAGAAGTGGAAAGAAGATACAAAGAACTTTTATATAAACACATTATATAAACTTTATAATATAATAAATAACTTATCTTTTAAGTATATGAATATGAGCAAAAGTAAACCCTCAATGAAATTGCAAAAAAAAAAAAATTAAATTTCAGCAATGATAATACAAGCTGTTTTTTTTTTTCACCTTTTAAATCTAAAACGTCTATATATTTATCAAAATGATTCGCAGTATCAAATGCTGCCATTTTTAGGAATAAGATTCAAGCTAATACATCTCAAGGAAAGTTAGCACTAGGATCGCTCGAGTCCACGAAAAGGATGCGGATCACGCGAGAGTAAGGATATCAGTGGCGCGAGAGAGCGGTATCCCTTAAGGCGGCCGCGAGGCAGGAACTTTGCCGGCAAACTTCTATCAAGGGCAGAGGCGAAACCGCAACGATCAGTAGTCCTTCCCGGTAGCAGTTCGTCTCCGGTCTCACGGACGTATGTAAAGCAGCGACCGAAACAGCCGGCAGACCTCCGCGACCGCTCCGGGGGCGCCCTTACCTGCTCCTCAAGACAAACAGTGGCGGTGTCTTAACAAGTGGACCAAGCTGCGCCCAAGACAAAGGGTAATTGAGGATAGGGATTAATACCCCTATACACCAGAAATCTCTAGCCCTCCTTCCACCCTCTCCCACCTTCCCCCTTCCCGTCCTCTCGCTCGCCAGAGTTCCAGCGACTGTATCTCTTGGAAGCACACATCCTCCTCTCTCTTTCCCACTATCGTGTCAGTCAGCTTTCCGCTGACTCGCTCCGCTGACTGTATCTCCTTCTGGTGTCTTCGGTTTTCTCGCGTTCCGTTCTATCCTTCCATTCCGATCCTCTTTCTCTCTCGCCTCGTTCTAGAGACACTCTCCGCCTTTTCCCCCTCGACGTTCCTTCCCGTCTAGCTTGAGCTCCTTCGAGAATCCCTGCCGGAATACGACCGGGTCATCTTGCTAATTAAACAATCAAATACGGGCAGCCACCGGCTGCCCACTACCTACTCAATTCTCACGGGTCTTCTGGATCGATTGATTAACTTCGCCAGAACTTCGATTGTCCCCCACAAAAACGAATGACTAACCCCTGTGCGGCTGAAACGTCTCGGTGAATCACTGTCCAACATTTTTCCTTGACAAACGTACCTTCGTTGAGGTTCTAAGATTCAAGATTAGAGACTAATTCGTACATTATAAGAACGTGTTGAAGACGACAATAGAAAAGAAAATTGTTATTACTTTACTGTAGAAAAAACTTTGTACACTTTTAAAAATGCGTGAAATATAAATAAATTTTCAATATTTTTTTTTAATATAACATTACCTATAAAATAATTAACGTTTCGAATTTCAAACATGCTACATAAAAATTGAACGCACTAAAACACGCGTCACGAAATTCATTCAAAAATAAAGTTACGAATTGATTTCGTAAAGTTAAAGCTCATGTTATCTCGGTTGCGCACGCAAGTAAAGCAGAATCTCAAGCGATCACGGAATTCACGTTAGCTCAAATCGAAAACTTGGCAAGGCTTTAACAGCTCCTTCGAGAATGAACGTGGCGGGGCTGCCGGGCGAGAAGGCTGAGCTTTACCCTCGCGGAATTATAATACAAAATGCCATAACTATCGTCCTAATCACACTTTATTCTAACTGGTCCCTCCGTAACGAGGCAGCGCAGTCCTTTGTGCGAAGCACGCGGACGGGCAGATCGTAAAGTAGAGCCACCCCACGGGACCTAAGGGTTCTACGTTCTTAGCGCACGAAACTCGAAAGGACGCATTTGGAAAGCGTGCGAATATTACGATTACTCTCCTAAGCGCGGTTCATTACTATCGTTTCACCGAGCTGTATAGACGCGAGGGGTTCTTAGCGCGTCGCTGTTCGTTAGACATGATAATGATAACGGATAAGTATAACGATCATACTCCAAGTTGCCATGCATATCATAAACAACCTCATATTACGACTGTCACAAAAAAATAAATACATATGAGAAAAATTAGATAGCGTTATACCTACTCCAATTAAATATATAAGTTGCCAGTTTTGGTTTAATTTTTCATAGCCTATTTCATTCATCGACAGCTTAACTGTATCATTTGAAATGAAGACATTTAATAACGTGAGAGCGAATAAATATCATTGTGTAGCATTGTGAAAATTTTCATAGCAATATTTGAATGATGTTAGATTTTACAAGAGTAACCATTCAACTTCAGCAAACAACTGAACATTTTCAGTTGATCTCTAATGTCTGTGTTTCAAAATGTGAAACTCCATTCGAGAATCTTACTTAATAATGTCTTTTGACATGAGAGATTCATATAACGATTATAAAAACTATTTAAAAATACATAAATTAATTTTGTCATGTAAGACATATAAGAATATTCAGCATCTTATTCACCTAATCTTGCGCTTCGTTCGGAAATATGCGATACGAAGAGAAAAATTCCTTCTCGAACGGCACAGAGGCGGGAAGGGACAATTTATGTTGACGTGCAGATACGAGAGAACATATACGGAACTACAGAGTAACGCTGTAATATCGAATTCCACGTTCCACGTCCCGAACCACCCGCCTAAAGCAAACCTCCCCAAACATTTTATTGGAATCCTTATTCGAGCTGCCTTTCATTGCGGTTGAACTGGAATGCAAATAGGCCGGTGACACTCGATGTGGAAGAGAAACGTCGCAATATACTTATCATACGCTCGCATATTGTTTATATGAAATACGTCAGATGCAATAAATCTTGTCATAAAATTTTAACTTATATAAAAGCATGCAATATACTGTTTGGACGAAATAATATCGCGATTTGTCGTTATAATTTATTATATCGCACAAATTATTTTTCATTTTGTCAAGCAATTTATATTAAATAAATTGAGCAATATTCGCGAAGCTATAATTACCTTCTTCAAAATTGGTATAATTTTATTGAGTCAAATGTATTTACGGTGCGATCGTTTCGACGAGCATGATGTTTTGTAAAATAATCGCCTAGCAACGATACGATGTCGTCAATGTATTAATTATTGAACCGGTCGCGGGTCGTGGTAGGGCCGATAGCGGCAACGTTGGCGATACGCAATACAAGAGAAGGGTATGAGGAAGTCAGATGCGACGCGTTGACGAGCAAGCCAGATACACGGCATGAGATAATTGTTGGTTTAAATTTTACATTTTATTGTTGATCAGTCGACGATAAGCATATTGCATGCCTTCGATTGTAATACTTTATCTCGCGTGGCGATACTAGCTATCCTACCTTACAGATCGTTGCACCTTGTTGAGCCCTACTCCTTTCCATGTCGTTCTAGTCGCGTGCTTCATCCTTGCGTTTGGATTGTTGTTTGGGCCTTCTGTAAATAAAAATATGCATTTTCTGCAAATAACACATGCATTATAAATTGATTAAAGAGACAAAATATTAATCTTAATATATATATAAAATTTTATCCACGATTAATCTATATTTTAATATAATATCTCCCTCATTGCTTTCTCCAAGTAATACATTTGTTCTACATGCTACGAAATAAATAATTATAATTATTCGCATTTGGATATATAAAAACGCATAGTACTCGATCTGATATTTAGACGATATATGTATATATCTTCGAAGAAGTTTATATACGTATATATCATGTCGGCTTGGCAAGTATTTCACTCTACGATACACACGTTACAGGGGAAAATTACACTCTCCCTCTCATTCCCACGAAAATTGCATTCCCGCGAAAGATACGTCGTATTCGAACTGTTCATTCGGCCAGAGGCGAGGTAACAGTTAAGCTCACGATAATTCACAGAGTAGTCGGAGTGCGCAACCTTTGACCTACGAGCGTCTTGCATGCCGTCGTTGGGTGGTTATGGGTGGTTAAAAGGCGAGACTACCCACCGATTCGAATGACGCGGCGGTGGTAGGCAAGACCGGGGGAAAGGGGGCGAGTTAAGAACGTAGAAAGAGTAGAGGAAACGAATAAGGGACTTTTCGAGACTGTACTTACTTACGTACGTGTACCTGGCTGCGTACCTGGCAATGCCACTATCGATTATTAGTTGTTATCTTGGTAAAGTATTGCAACCCCCGCTTCGAGCCGGGAGCTAAGCGAGCGAGCAAGTAACTCACCAAGCAACAACACCACCACCATCATCGCTGCCGCCACCACCACCACCATCACCGCCCTTCTAGACGATGCACAACCCCGCTAGCCCTCGCGCTGCGGCGTAGACCTCGGCCACGTACATACATCACTCGACACCGAGATAAGACTCGGATGGATCGTTATACTGCCCGGTCTATGATTAATAATTACTCGCGGGCCTTTATCAGATGCCAGACGACGGTTGAGTTACCTCGATAACAAGTAATCAAACCCCACGAACTCGCCTAGGCTCAGCGCTAAACGAACGTGTATCCATGGATCCACTGCTGGATTTAGTTAAAAATACAGAATCGCGATTGCTACCGCGGATAAAACTTGATACTAAATCTGCCAGTAATAGATAGGCTTTCATTACTCTGCAAATAAAGTTAAGTGATTTAATATATTGTATAAATGTGTTCTGATGTAGGTAACGAGGAAAAAAGACGACTGCAGAATTTAGAGAGTAAAATCCGGGATTAAGTAAAATATAGTTACTATTAATCGATAACGTACTCCCTTAGTTTTATTTTTCGAATGCTCGAACGTCCGTTGATCCGATCTTTTCAAAAGAGAAAATGGCAGATCAATAATTTCGAATCAAGAAAACCTCATTAAAGGTAGGAAAGGTATTCTGTCGCTCCCGCGCGTGGCGTGCCGTGACACCTTTTCGCCCTTGTAAATGCAAATTTTATTAATAACGAGTAGGTTATATTTCAAATCGGTCCGAGTTTCGCGCCAACCGGTAATCGTGTACCTCCAGGTCACGCACCTCTCATTGCACGCACGTCCACCGAACAAGGAGACGTTCAATTTACGTATGTTAGTATAAAAACATGCAAGAGAGGCCATCGGATTCAAACGTATTTGCAGAATTGCTCACCCTCTTAACTCGCGCAGCTTACTCTTTGAGCTTCACTCTTTACACCGCTCGCTAGTGCCACGTTTTATACGAGCGCGCTTTTTAATTTCCATTTATTCCAGTCGCATTACGCTCGATAAATCCGGCGGCACGTGTAATTTCTAAAACACATACATTTGATAAAAGGTCGTCGCGGAGTTGACGTGCTCGGGATTGCTGCTGTGTGATGTGTCTCGTCCAGAGGTTGACGGGGAAGGGGAAGGGGGTGGGGGAGGGGTAGTAAGAACAGCGTTAATCGCGATTTACCCTACCTCGCCCTCGTTAAAGCTGGATCGCGAAACGCAAGGGGGCTCCAACGAATCACGACCGTTTCTCGAACAGCAACGAGCAATCGCGGGGGGG
>NW_017304543.1:2112096-2112807 GCF_001594115.1 Trachymyrmex septentrionalis
CGCGGGCTAGGTAGGGCTATTTTCTGACTAACCGCCACCATCGTGGGACGTGCATGTTCCGTGCGCTATCGTCGGCCACGATCGGATATCAATAGAATTTGCATAAAAATCTATACGCGCCTTCCCGGCCGACCGGAGCAACATTGCTCGCTCTTTCGTTCCCCGGCGATGAGCCGCATCGAGCATTACAATAGATCGACACGCTCGCGTAGTAATTATGAAAACGGGAGTGAGAATAAGCAGAATATAATTATACTGCTCACACAAAAGATAAACGTGCGTAAATAAATTCTAGCAATTTGACGGCAATTTGCCAGCAAGATAATAATTACCATTTAAGCAATAAATACTGTTACATGTAAAAAGAAAATGCGGCGAAAACTTCATGAGATATTTAAAAGAAGTGTAACACACATATCCATATTATATTAAAATAACTAAATTAAATTTACTGTAATGTAATTGAATAGGTATATAGAATAGCCTATGAATTTTCGTATAACTTAAACACAGCGATATACAATAAATATTTGTATTTTCCTGTCATGTAATAACCGAACGTAATTTCCAAAAAATGACATTACAGAAAAGTAACATTACGTTCAATAAAACACGTGAAATCCTGCATAATTGCAATGATTGCACCTCGCATAAATTAACGCAAAAACATTGTCTCCGATTCGTGTGTGTTGTCGCACGAAATTAATTCTG
>NW_017304543.1:2112907-2116896 GCF_001594115.1 Trachymyrmex septentrionalis
GTTACACCTCGCATAAATTAACGCGAAAACATTGTCTCCGATTCGTGTGTGTTGTCGCACGAAATTAATTCTGCGTAACGAAAAATGTCACGCGTCCTCAGATGTTTCCTCTACCAAACAACATACACAATGCCCTGCAAACAAAACATTGATTCGCAATGAACGTTGTTCTAACCCCGTCTTTCGTATATAGGCGCTTAATTAGGCTGCCAGAGCGCGTGGGAGTTCGCAACTTGAATCAACGTAGCATATCGCAATCTTGGAGAATTCCAAGATGTCCTCCACGCATCCTCAATTAGTCTCACACATGTCCAATCTCTTTTGCTTGTTCAAATCCCTTGTTACTACAACATACACTTGATGTTTGTGCAATCGCGAGCGAGAAAAAAATAGTTTCTAGCACGTATAGTAGGTATAGCGTAAAAAAAAAAAACGTTGATTCTCTTAAAATCATAAAAGGATTATTTCCTGCGTAGAGTTAGCGTGATACGTGTCTCCATGACCGGATACTTCCCCAGGAAATATTCATTGTCATATTTCGCTAATTGCGTGACCATGTTAGCCTCGATTCCTGGCGCGAGGTGCGTGCGCGTCTGCAGGATGTGCATGTACGCACACGAGGCCTCCGCGGAAGGATCGCGACCAGTTACATGTCACTCCCTTCACATGGGACGAATGCGTATTTTATTTGACGGCCTCACCTAAACGTCTTCTATTCCCCATCGACACCGACGCGCGTGTCGACACGCCCGGAATTGAGTCGCACATTCAGTTTTAAAGCGCGTGCCCGTTCCGGAAGTGGAATCGGGAGAGGTCCTCAGGGATTCGCGAGATGCGTATAGCTCTATTTCCGATGCCTTACGCGAAATAAAAGTAAAATATATTTTACGTAATGGAAACACGTTATTAAAATTTCTTTCTCCCCGAGGAGCCGTTTATTTCAAGATACAAATCGCTTCGTTATTTACTTCAAACGTATTCTTTAGTAAAATTGTGTTGAAAGTGTTTAGAGCGAAGATGATTATTATCATCATTCTTCGTTTCGAATCGTTAACGAATAATTTCATTCACACAGCAATATCTAACTTACTATTAACTCTTCGGAAAATCTACTCTTTAAATAAAACGATCCCGATATATATTATCTCTGCTTGATCTCAATAACGAGAATTTTCATCGCGAAATGGAGAGCCGAAATTGTTCAATTGCTTGTTCAAGGAAAAACTGAAGGCGCGTACGCCAGACGATATTCAGTTCCGAGGAAAAAAATAGAATCGTTCAAAATACACGTATAAAAAAAGCAAAGGTCTGCTGCGACCATCCGCTTCGCTTTCATCGCCTTCCTCGCGGAAAGGATCGAGGGTTTCGGTTTAAAGCGCCGCTTTTGACCGGAAGGTACCGGCGTCGTGGTAGACGCCGACGCTCGGTAGTCCGCAGCTGATTTCGATTGAATAATTTATGTTTCATTACAGAGAGGGGATCCGAGCTTATGGGCCCCTCGCAAACGGTACTCGTGTGTTGGGAGAAAAAGCCTCGGCCAACATTGCAACGGTTGAACCGGACGGTGAGCCTTTCATATATTTCCTATATCTCTAGCCATTGAGGGCAATGTGAAAAGAATTTTGTATCGAGGTTATTGAGGGGTGCTTGGCTGATACGATGGGCACGACGATGGCCGACGTCGATGCACCCTCAATATGAAAGAATTTGTCAATACATGTGTTTGTGTATTTGTACTTTAAATAAAACTCTTACATCTTTCATGAGTTGTTTTAGAACATGTCTTCTTTTCCTCAATTCATAGTTTTCTATTGAAATCTGATTATCGTAGTCAATAAATCTGTGATCCACGTATATAGAAGATGATTATGTTGTTGTACGTTATTATTAGAAAGCTATATAAAAATTCATGAAGTTTAACAGTAAACTGTCCTCTTCAAATAATTCAAAACGTATTATTTTCTTAACGTCAATAATAGAATAGAAGAAAGATTTCATGCAAATTAAGTTACAAAAATAATTATACATAAATCGCTAAAAACATCTAAAATCTTATAAATCTATACATCGATAAATTCCGTTTATTTATTTATACAATAAGTATTTATTTCTTGGTTGGATTTGATTTGAAAAAAAATAAGAACTTACAAAAGTGATATAATATTCAATGATTGCTAGTTTTCAATATACATATCAATAGATATTAATAAACATTGTCCATGAAAGAAATATTGTATTATTTATGTCAACAAAAGCTGCATCGGAGGAAACTCAAAGAGATCGTCTGATAAAATATAAAACTCGATTTCCTTCTGTCTCAGTGAAGAACGTTGCGCCATGTAAAATATCTACACAGAATGTACCTAGTACGCGTGTCAATATTTTACAACGCGACAAAACACGTCACGAATTCCGCCCGGAAGCATTCGATGTCCTACTGTTTGTAGAGAGACAGTATAATAAATAAAGAATTTCTTTTTTCTATTTTAATAATATGTAACTTTTTAAAATAATTTTTATTTATTTGAAAACATCTCGACAAAAGCAAATCCGAAGCTTTATCATTAGCTACGTAACTAACAATTTAAAGCAGAACGACGATTCTGTGTTTGACCCGAAAAATCGCAAGTTTCTTTCGACCCTCTCGAAGTTGCACCGATCTAGGCAGCCGTGATTTACCGACTGAAATTTGAGTATCATGAGACACGCGAAATGCGTATCGCGAATCCAATATACCGTTCGCGGGGGTTCCCTCTATTGGGCGGTCATAATTCACACGGGGATTCCATAACAAAAGGAACGTGTACGTATCGAAACACCGGTTTATATCACCGGAGATTTGTGAAAAGGATCCGTTTCCACGTCAATTCACGATGTAATCGCGGGCGAACAAAGATATGTGTATTTAAAAAATGAAATCAATTCGGAGGGTGCATGCAGAAAAAAAATAATGAATAACTCCCAACGTCGGCGACGTAGAAAAAAGCGTAACAAAATTAAGACAAACATATGTTTCTCGTTAACAAAACTAGTTATATGTAACTAAAATCAAGTTTGATATTACAAAAAGAGTATGTAATATATATTATATTAATAATAACCATATAATAGTTTATTTTTATTTCAATTTATCTGGTTAAAGTAAATACTATTTTATTTCTAATATAAGTGATTCAAAAAATAAAAATATACGCGAATAAAAAACGTGTGGCTTAAATTTATAACTGCATAGACTCATAATTAATACATAAAGCAATTTCAACAATTGCAACAATTGCTTTATTAAAAAATGCAGACAATAATTATTAAATAAAAAATAGTAATTAACAAAATAGTAATCAAACTTCAAACTAGTTGAGTAACGAGAATATTCAATATTCCTGCATTGCAGAATGTGAAATAAGGTGCGATAACGTTTTCTCATTACGAGTAATATATCGGCAAGCAATCATACATAAACGAGATCCAAGAACCGATTCCTTAAAGCAGTTCAATATGCGATGCAATCATAACTTATGCAATTACAGAAGTCGGCCGTTTATCCGGAATCGGTGGAAATCACGCGGATAATGTTCGCCCGAAAGCAAACCTTTCAACCTTACGTTAACGAATTGGGGTTGTTCAAATCGATGGCGGCAATTTGCAGCTACCCCTTTCTATCGGGGAGTCAGGGAGCCGTTTTGCATGGAGCTTCCAGTCGATAAGAAGACGGTCGACTAGCGACACCTTATCTCTTATACCAGGGGTATCTACCCTACCGACTCGGGGATGATGCTTGCATCGCGCAAAAATATATAATTAATCTTTCACAAATATATTAAAAATTAAAGATATTGTCATACGTTTCGTGAAATGCAAAAGAAATCGAGATTAACATATGATCATGCAATTAACAAAATATGATAATTAATTTTTTCTTGAAAAGTATCCACAATACGGACATATATCATATTAACTCTAGTTACATACTTATATATATATATATATAT
>NW_017304543.1:2116996-2127440 GCF_001594115.1 Trachymyrmex septentrionalis
GTTCCAAATCCATAGAATTTGTTATATCAATTTCATTATATCTAACAGAAATTCTCTACTACAACTAATAATGTGCAATTTATAATAATGCAATAATTGTAATAAAAAATAGTAGATAAATTGTAATAATAACTGAATCATATGATTGTGATTCTCATCTTCTGCAAAAAATGAAAGAATTATTTCAAAGTGGAAAAATTAAACAGATAAAAAATTAGACTATTCTTATAATAAATTATGTGTGTATGTGTGTGTGTGACATTAAAAATCAAAATTCGTTCGATTGTCATTAGGAACACAAAAATAGCTGCACGGTTATAAAAATAAAATGATATACTTGTTCGCTTGCCGCGAGATTTTCTCGGTTTAAATCACGACTGTCACCGGGCCGCGACAAAAACGACATTAAGGACGGCTAATCTACCGTAACCGCGAATACACAACGATGCCGATATCTGACAATGTGTTGGTATCTCGTCGACACTCGCTAATGGGTGAGGGCCACCGTTGCACCAGCACTTTCGCTCCGGAATGTTAACGGGCCTTTCTCGTGTCCCCGATGCATTGGCGGTTATCGTTTGAACTGCATTATAGATTACGCGCGGTAAGGCAATAATAATTGCAATCATTATGCAAATATCCAACCGCCCCTCGTTACACGCCGAGGTACTTTATCCGGCTAAACCACTACCCATTCTCCACCTTGTAGATATAGCGTAGGTATCCTTTTTTCCACGGCTATGCCGGCAATTTGAAGTGTGCGCGATGCATTGTTGCGGATTATTTGAACGAAACCTTTGAGCTACAAAGAATGTTCTCTCAGTGAAGTGTTATGCATATTTTTTTATTACTTCTAATAAAGTTTCAGACGAAAGAAAGTTTTAAAAAAATACCGGTTTCACATATGTTTCGCGAATAACTTTGAATAATTCCACAGATACTTTTTTTCTATGAATATACCCCACAAGAATAAAAATCTTTTGTTTTTTCAAGAAAAAGAAAGTCTCAGAAAGCCTAAAATCAAATCATAAATCATTTATTCATTTCGACAGAAAAAAAAGACATACGTTCACTCGACTTGATAAATTATTTTTGCTCGATATTATATTAATCACATAAATTTATTTTCTAATGGAACAGTGTCCGAACAATGGACGCGCAATTATAGGAAAAAAAAAAGAGAAAATAATAATCGAAATTTTTCCGTCCTAATGGTTCCGCAGTGTACCTTCGACGTGTCCTCCGCGACAGAATCGTTCGTCGAGGATAAATCGACACGCAGCCATGGGCCATTCGTCCCCGTCGGCAAAAACGCATCTGTCCATTAATGTTTCGTATTCCCGTAAGATACGGCCCCTGAGACGCGATTCATTTATATAACCCTGCGCGTACATGGCATGCCAATACCCGATCGACCCCTCATGATCGTTTGTCATTCCCATACGTCCACGTGCACATACGTGATGCCATACTTCAGTGGCGACAAAAGGCGTTCTTGCATTCCGTGAATAAAGCAAAGTTACGAGCATGTACGTGGTTCATCGCGTACGATGTACGACACGTGTTCGTGGAAAAATCTACAATGAACGTAGAAAGTACGAACAGTAAATCCAATGGACAAATGTAGAGTGCATCCAAGAATTACAACCACAATTCAGGCAATATTTAATAACTTTTATTGACAACTACAATTTGATCTTTTGTCTCAAATGTTCGTTTCTATCAATACAAATTAATCTTGATATTATTATAACTTTATTTTTATCTTCTTCTAATTCTAAGAATTAGAAAAAGATAAAGAACAATTAAATCGAGTTTAAAATTTTAATCTGCATTAAGAGATAGAAAAAACGCAAGTTCTTTATTCGAGCCTCAAAATAACAGATTCGACTTCATGAAGTTTCATTGAGGATGTTGGCAGCATTACGAATGTAAATTAGTATCTAGCAATTAGTGTTAGCTACGACGAAAGAAGTGCTTATTCTAATTAAGTTGCACGACACAGATGAGTATCACAATCGCGTTACTGATCCGAATAGAGAGTTCACGCGCACCCTAACTCGGGATGCTCCCCGGCGATACATTTGCAATAAAGTAATTAGGCTCAAATTCGCCAAGGCGTCGGCGACAATTGATATGGAGCGACTCGATCGCATCGACCGACTTGCAGGAGCACTCGCGCTTAATGAGATCGGGCTGCGATAAGACGTGAAACGAACGCACTTCCGGACGTGTTAGCCGGTTATTGCTGTGCTTTGTTCCTGATTTATGCATGCGTGTAGTTCTTCATCCTCGACTATCTGAATTCGATTCATTAGCGAGAGCGCTCGTCGCATTTCCAATAGGTGGACCATAAATTTCGTCCTTATCTACTTTGTTCGTCGTGGGAGTTCTACAAGCGTGTGTGTCGACTTTAATAAATTGAAAAATCACGCTATACTTCGCGACTAGGATCTCCGAGGTAATATGATTCCCTGACTTACGACGGCCCGTTATCATATCGCGGTAACGAATATACTCCATTACGTGACAACTGTGTGCGTATAAGATAGCAAAGAGAAGAGAACGGGGAGGAAGGAGAGCGGGTGAGAATCTACTATATAAAATATATTTAATCAGGATCGTCTCGTAATTAGGGTAAAACATTTTTCAACCACACGTGCCTGCCTAATAAAGATCTAGATACGTCGGGATGATGTGTGATCGACGGATTTCACGCACACGTCGAAATTTTATTCTCAATCTGTTCATTAATCCCGCAATACTTAGCTATATTACTTTTTTTGCGGCCAATAAAAGTCTGCTTGAAATTAATTTTTAGTTTGCTTTTATTTAATAAGAATAAATGTGAATGATCACTGCTATAATTGCATATCAGTATTAATTAATTCTGTTAATATAGAAAAATCCAATTAATTCTATTCTATTAATCAATATAGAAAAATCCTTTATTAATATGAGTTGTATAATAATACGAAAAGCTGCTGTTATGTGCGTAAATTTTTATTATGTTTATTACAATACGAATTTTGCAATAATTGAAAGAAATAAGTTATAATAAATTAATGTTTATTTTGTGTGTAAATGAAATCAATAATATTTTCCGAGTCACTTTCCGAACGAACGTTAAAGTGCGGAAGAACTCGCCTAAAAACGCTCTCATATTTTTCCATACGACCGAAATAAATATATGCGGATATGTCGGAATTTCGTTGGGACAGAATGAAGGGGGAAACAGGCAGGCAGACGTGCCGCAGTCAGATAGCGGAAGTAGTAGACGACAGCTTCCGATGGACCGCATTGTGTACGAATCGCATGCAAAATGTAGGAGCCAAATATGAATACGCCTCGACAATGGCATCCTCCGATTTCGTTTCTTTCGATCGTATCTCGCGTAATCGTACAGAACGATGTTCGAGGGGTACATAATTTTTGAATGGCAAAGTTGAATCTCCCCGTCATCGTAATCGAACTACGGCGAAATGTGATTTTCTCACAAAAGACGTGCACAATTGCCATTTCCGAAACAATTGATCGCTACTTATCTACAATAGTGACAAAAATAAATATGATAAATAAAACAAACAAAATTAACATAAGATATAAATAAAAACAAAATATATATATATATATATAATATGACAAGAGCAATTCATATAAAGAAGAGGACTGATCTTTTCAATTATCTTATCCTATACATGATATCCATTATTTTTTTATACTACTAAAATATTAATTAATGTTGCTGGCTTTTTGAAACTCGCGATATTGTTTAATTACCACGATATTTTCCTTCTTTCGCATCAGATTTTTTTCCCGCGCTTGCAGAAGACAGTCTGTCCAAAGTCGTCTACATGTGACGGTGTTCAACGGCAGTATGTATGGATGGCGGGTGATTCTTTAAGCGTGAAATAAATAACTCGGAGGGCTCGGCCGAAAACGTGACGCGAGCCAGTTTTCGGACCCTCCCACGTCACGTTAACGAGAAAAAACCAAGGGAGCACATTTTAACGTCAACAATTAAAAATATTGTACATATATTATCGGGCTCGCCTCTTTGCTGCGTATAGCCGCGAGGGTCGTCTTTGCTCATCTTTCACGATTACAAACTTGTTTTGGGTACGCTCGCGACCGTCGTAATTATAGCAGGCACACGTACGCGACATTATACACGTTGTACACGTATGTGACCACTGTGCGTAGAGCAACATATGCTACATCATGTTTTATATCTTCAACAACGGAAAAAGAATGCTCTCCATTCTTACGGTACTCGTACCTATCCCTCCCTCGTCTGTGAAAATAACAATATACCGCGTATGAATGCTGAATTAATTCAATACACAAACATACGTAACACCTAAAAATTCAGACAATATTATAAAGTATAATAATAATTGCTTACGTTACATCTACTTCGTTCTAATAATTTTAAAAAAATAATAAAAAAAATTTGATTGCTTCATCGTTCATTTTAAAGTTGAAAAAATTCTATTTTTTCTATTGTCGTCGATTAATAATAAAAAGTAAATCCATAACTCTCTTGCTCTGTAATTATAACGAATGCGAATTGAAAATACAAGAAATTGAAATATTTGAAATTGAGATGTTTATTGTGCTGGGCCGAACTCTAATAGCATTACAGCATAGATTATCAACGAATGCAAGTTTGCCCGGCGTTCATAGAAATACCGCGTTTTCGTAATTACGCGCGTTTTTCTCTCCTACGAAACGAGCTGCCCCCATCCCTCATTCCAGACAGGGCTCCTCATCGCCAACTCGCTCTTATCTTGATATTTTTAGGAGGGCATTTTCCAGTGCTGCACGTTCTTTTCATTTCATTTAAACGGCGAACGGGGAGGTAGGACCGCTCGTTCAGCGCTCTTGCAACGGATAGCGCTACATTTTCATTAAGGCCGTTGATTTATTGGCATAGTTAGCCCAGTCGACCTCGTTACAGCCTTCCGAGGAAAACTAAGAATTGCTCCTCGACAGCTTTTCGGCACGTGAAAACCTATAAACGTTTATATAAGCTGCGATTCCGGTCACATTACAATGCAACTATTTATTACGTCAATATTATTTTTTCTTCAAAGTCGATATATTTATATGAAAAAAAAAAAAAAAAACAGATTGTTGTGCATATAAATATGTCAAAAGTCGCTTTTAAAAGCGAAGTCATTAATTAATTTGGAATTTTGCTAAGTATTGTCATTTTCTAAACGCATGCTACCTTACTTGTTGAAATTCCCTCGAACTTTTTCTAAATTTATTATACACGAAAAGAAATTATAAAAAAAAGAAGTTAATAATGAGAAGAACAAAATCAATATCAGTAATAATTGCGTCGAAAACGACGCAAGCGCACGTCAACACTTTATCTTTATTCAACTAGCCACTAGTATGTCGACTAAATTTAGAAGATCCAATCTCTGGGAGAAACCCGAAGAAACCAATTGATAAATCGAAGAGCTCCGAAAATAGAGCAATCTGTGGCGAAGCCAACGGAATTTTGCCAGCGGCTACCAGACGCAGGCACCATTTATATAACGTAAAGGATAGCGGAACAGAAAGGATTCGCGAAAGGTGGCGGCTAAAGGGAAGACGAATCGACGACACCACCGTGCCAACCCGCAACTGACATCTTCCATACGTCAAAGCCTTACTGACTCGTCTTTCAGAGCCTCCGAAAATGTTTCACCTTCGTATCTGGATTAAAGAGGGTGGCGAAAGATATTTTATCTTCTCCTCTCATATACAGAGGAACGAGGCATATCCGAAACGCTGAATAATTAACTTAGTTAAAGATGCTTTTATATATGTATCCTTACAAAATTTTACCATTGTTCTTAATTTTTTATTAAAGATGTTCAACACAGTTACCTTTCTTTCAAATTTACGTTATTAAAGCTGATTTTCTTTCATATATTATTAATTTGTTGTCCATGCTAATGTGAATTTAGAATAAAAATTATCAAAAATTACAACTTACTTCAACCAAGCGTGATTTTCATCAAATTTTTAATGCTTTAAATATTTTAAGAAAAAGGAGATATATGAATCGAACGTACATGATTTATCTACGTACATGATTGTGAAACATGTCACATTATGAAACGTAATGATCATGCTGGAAATTGAATCTTACAGAAGTAATCGCAATCGTAATACACATTGAAACTTTTTACCCTAAGATTGCGTATCAATCTGAACATCTTCCAGAGGATAGCGCCGAAACCATTTCAGGGAATCCCGATTGCTACCGCATGCGGGCGCGTTTAAAGTCGTACTAATTAACACGGCAGCGATTCAAGATGCCGGCCGTACAGTGGGATGGGAGAGAAGGAGGAAGTCTTAAGGCAGCGTGTTCTCTCCGGGGAGCCAAGTGTTAGGAGAATTAACAGCAACCCCTGATCTTGGCCCTCTATGCTATCTCCCTAATAATAAACTGGTAATTCCCAATGCCCCTATAAGTTACTCCCTTTCAACGCCACAATGACCTACGAGTGCCAAGACGTATTGTCTACCGGGTGTTCGTGATCTGTTTTGCCGTGCTCTTCATTCTATGGACCATTAGTTGATTGAATGAGAAAAGTGAGCCAAGAAACATGGGGAAATGTCATACTTGTGAAATCGAAACAATAACCATTGTTATGTCATGATTATCGATACTTGTAATGATCTTTCTTTAATATTGTATTGCTTTCTAACTGCAAATTAATTTTTCAGTACTTATAAAAATCTTATATCTTTATAAAAATATTATTACTATTAAATTATTTGTAAGTAACAACGTAATTAGCTTTATTATTTTATAAGCTTAATATTGTATTCTAAAAATTTGTTTAATCATTACTTCATCAAAATAATAAATTAAATTACATCAAGTAAAATGGAAAATAAAACATAAGAATATGTTTAGTACAAATGTAATTATAGTGCAAAATACAGAGATGCATAACTGATCCGTATATAACTGATATATATTTATAACAAACCGGAATGTTATGACTAAGATGATTAATAAATTCTGATGATTTCTTAAGCAAACAAATTTGCTAAATCTCAACATTGGTTTACCCGTAATGGAATATTGATGATTACCGGTTTCGCATGCGTTCTCTCTTCCGGGCATTTAGAGAAACTTACCCCCGACCGGACGTTAATTCGCACTTTGAATGAATTCATCATGATTTCAGCGCAATGCTCACCCGTTACATCGTTACAAGTTCGGTGTATCCTAGAACGTGCACACTTTCATCATAGACACCCACCATAGCCTGTAAAGTACCGTGCTTTCCGTACCGGGAAGGGATGGAAAACACGAACAAGAGAGATGGAGCGGATGTTGGTTACAGGATAGAGAGAACGAGGGATTGTAAACTTCCAGGAGGAAGCTCAACCTCTCGACGGGAACCAGTTAGATTTATGGCCATAAATTCCTATCCAATAAGAAGCGAGATCCATGTATTCTCTAACCGTAGATATATACAAGTACTCGGTCTCATGCAACAAGAATTCTTTGATAATTAAAAAAAGCCTCAAAGATAACAACACGCAATTGCAGAAAAAAACTGCATGCCTCGCGGAGATATAAAAGAGAACATAAAATAATACATAAATATGAAAAAGAAATTCTTTTTGCAACAATAATAATTCATATAATATCACTACACCATATTGCCAACTAATTGTAAGATCAAATATTATTGTTAATTTCTTTCAAATATCTTTACGTATAAAAGCGATTACACATATCTCATTTACAGATATCTCATCGCTTTTATAGTTAATAATTTGAAAAAAAAATGCATAATTCTTGGATATCATAATCATAAATTATGTGTAATATTTCGAGTCATATTTAGCATTGTATTGCCTATAACTACCCTAGTAATATTAGTAAATTATATGCGTACATGCTTGATAAATCTAATTGCTTCTCTGGGAAGAGGCACTAAAAAGCAATGAGAAGCGTCTTATTACAGGCAAAGGATATGTTCTCCTCTGTTTCGCGCGGATATCTGCTACGTAGATTAGGAACGAAGGGGACGGTAACAGTGACCGATAAATTTCGCGGCGACTGTCTCTTACTTGTGTAATTAAACACACAATTTAAACAGACCGTTAGTGTCACCATAGCCGAAGCAGAAGGTCTCCTTCCGGTGGAGATCTTTAAGAGCGAGTCTTGCGACAATGGTGTACACCAATTTACGAACAAATTACTGAAGTATTGATCGTTTATTCTGTCAATAATTGGTTATTTCTATGGTCATGGACCAATTCATGAAAAGAAGAAGTTTGAAATGTCTTAAATTTAGCTAGATAGAAATTAAAAAATCAATGTTGAATAATAAAATATTACATAGAAATCTCAAGCATTATGAGCAATGCTTTAAAAAGTCTCGACAGTCTAGCAACAAATTACATAATTATTTTGTCCAACCAAATTATCAAATCTGCATTAAGTTAAATTTTTAGATACTCTAACTAACAAAAAATTTATTCATGTATGATAGAAATATTTTACCTTTCTTCGTAAGGAATACTTTGTCGAGACAGATTAAATGTAATTGAAAATCTGCTCGTTTAAAAAGAGAAATTTAATTTGACTTTCATTCTTAAATGAAAAGAAAGATTTAGTGAAGTACCTTTTAACTAAAGAATTAAAAAATTCAATTGGACAAATCTGAAAATAATTATATAGAATATTTAAACTTAACGAAAACTGCTGCGAAAAGTTTTCACATTCTAGCAATTAGCTTAAGCGTTCTCCACATTATTTTGATATCTACAATAATAAAATTATTTAAGATCTGTATATCTAGCTAAATCGTTAGATACTTTAGCAAAATCATTCTTTCCATATGAATCAATATACCTTAAATTCTTCCAACTCTGTTGAAAAAGAAACAACATTATTTCAACGATTATTTTCTACAACCTACATATTATGCACCTAAACGGAACATACGTTTTCATGCTGCATACATATAACGCTCTATCATCCTAATTACAGTATTATTGTGATGACCCGTGACATATACCAGTCGAACATCTGCAATCCATCGTGAGGGATAAATCACCTTGGGACCACCCTCCAATCGCGTCTCGCCCATCGCCTTGCATATAGACAGTTACTAATGAGCCGACCCCATTTAATTAACCGTATATGGTTCCGATGTGAATGTGCCGGACTATTTCCTGTTACGTATACGCGCGTATTATCGCCACGCACAACCCACGACTACGACTATAACAAATTTATTACAACGCGAGTGATATTTCATCGCGGCCGCTTTCTTGCGTCGACACATCTGTTCGATTTGTATCGTAGCACGTCGCAGCTCTGTACATACATGCGAACGTGTGTTTTGTTGATAGTAGTATTCTAGAAACAGAGAAGTTAGCGCAATACATTGTCGGCCGTTATCGGAAAATGAATTGCAAATCACTTCGCATGCACCAAGCAATTTATAGATCTCACCAGTATATTTACTCTCGTTTTTAACATAAAAAGATAATAAACCGAGTACTTTAACCCTTTTTTTTTTCTAATAATTGCGACTCTATTAAAGTTTTAATCAATTTATGTTCATCATTAAGCTTATCAACAAACAACGTTTTGCATGTACATTACAACTTCAAAATTATCTTAATGAATAATTTTGGTTTGCTAAATATTACTATTAATTCATAATAAATGTGTTAATATAAGATAATAACGAGATAATAAATACATATGTACTTGCGATAAAAAATGTTAGATAAGCATATACTCATATCTATATAACTAAGAAATAAAATAACTTGAAGAGGATTTATGTTCATTATTAAGCTTATTAATCATCAATATTTTACTATTATATTAATCTCAGAATTACCTTAAATAAACCTGGTTTGTCAAATATCACTTAATCAAGCCTTGTCAAATATCATTACTTCATATACAGCATATGCACTTGTGATTTAAAAAATATTAGAAATATGTGTATACATATATATCTGTATATGTAGGTATAAAACTAAAAAATCATATAAAGAGAAGATTTATGTTCATCATTAAGCTTATCAATAAATAACGTTTTGCTACAATAATGTCAAAATTACCTTGTATGACTCTGATTTGTAAAATATTATTAATAATTCGTACTATAAGATAATATATGATACAAATTTGTGATAAAAAAATGTTAAAAATATATAATTAAAAAATAAAAATTATATAAAGAGAGGACGAAGACCTTATCGTTTATTAAAGACGCACCAGTCAGCGGCCTCCGTGGCGCAATCGGCTAGCGCGTTCGGCTGTTAACCGAAAGGTTGGTGGTTCGAGCCCACCCGGGGGCGTTATATTTTGCATAGAAATTCTATATATGAATGTCATTTTATCACATACAAATAATAACGACTAAAAGCGAATTCTGAAAATTTTCTGAAAACT
>NW_017304543.1:2128361-2132363 GCF_001594115.1 Trachymyrmex septentrionalis
AAAACTTTTATTTAATAAAAATTTGTGAATAAAAATCTAACTTGTTATATAAATTAAATGTTGTTATTATAGATTAATCAAAATTTAAAAAAGTTCATAACAAAATCACTTTTTACACAAACCATACTTACAATTCATATAATATTTAAATAAATCGAAAGTCGGATTGACAATAGTTGATATCCATTTGCTTTACCCGATTTATTTATCATTTATTGATATGCTATTTAATAAAAAATAATAATGTAATTAAATCTTAACCGTTACTTGCAAATATACATTATTTTTTGCAATCATATATTATCTTTTTATATCTTTCACATTATGTAACATAAATGATAGTTTCCATCAGCACAGATCATAATACGTATAGTGCACTAAAAATATAGTGTCTTAGGAATTACAATTCAATTATTTTAAAACTTAAGTGTCAAGTATATCGCAATTTCCCTAGTAGTCTGATAAACTGTAGATACTCACGTTCCTCCAATGGCGCCGTGGCTTAGTTGGTTAAAGCGCCTGTCTAGTAAACAGGAGATCGAGGGTTCGAATCCCTCCGGGGCCTGGAAGTGAAAAATTATAATTTGCTTCATTTTTTTTCTTTTAACCTTACACAAATGTATATACATAAAATATATATATTTATAATATATATAACAAAAAATAAACAATATACATAACGTTAAAAAACAAAATTAATTTATTTTGCTTTTACACATATAGTATATTAACGCGTATTTTAATTAATTTTCCGTTCATATTAAGTACTGTAGTTTGTAATAAAAAGAATAATAAAATACGAGTTTTGCTAATAATACAAAATTATAATAGATAAAATTATATAGATAAAAATATTAATTTATTTATCGGTGCATCTCGTTATAATCACAATCTTACAAATGTAATTACAGATCAATAATATCGGCCTTGAATTATATTGTTAATTATATATAATTTTATTATATAAATCTGTTTTTTTATATTTCAGTAAAAGTGGCATTCGCTCTGTTACACTACAGGTTTTTCATAACAAATAAATGCTATTTATACATATATTGCTTTTAAATAATTGAAATGTAATTAATATATTAATATTGATAATTTAACCTTTATTTTTAAACCGCAAAAGAGAAATTTCAAAAGCCCAAAAAGCATTTTTGCAATAATTTTTTCTCGTTTTTCTCAAATGTTTTGTGGCGTTAAATTTTTAGCCGATTTAACGAACTTTGCCACATTTTACTATGTTAAAATTTGCATTTTATTCTTAATTTTGTCTAAAAAATAATAAAGGCTTCCAAAACCCAACAAATTACTAGATTATGTAGATAATTCACACAACACAGAGATCAAAATCAAGACATAAGATCTGTCTTAAAGATGTTTAAAGAAAGTCTTTTATATCCGTTTCTACCAATGTAAATTTTAATCTTGATTTAATTTACGTTTTCTAGTATTTCAAAAATTTGAAAAAAAAAATTAAACCGAGATTAAAAGAAATAAACATAAGATGTTTTTGAAATGTTTTTAATATACATATCTTATGTCTCGTTTTTTGAACATACGTGTTGTCTTAGAATGTTTTTTGCCTAAGTTAAGCCATACAATATGTCGTTCCTCGGGAAGTTCATGTCTCGAGTTAATTTTCATCACTTTTACAAATATACAAAAATTATTAAACAATTTTTACATAACTAAACTTCAATCTCATCGATCGATTTTCACTTAATATCGATTTTTACATATACTTTAACACATATTTTAACACATTTAGAAAGTATTTATAAAGTTATGTATTTTTTAAAAAAAGAGAAACAAATCTTTATAATATATATATGAAATTGGTTTCTTGTAGTATTTCAAAAAAAAAAGAAACGCGCAAATGCCTTCCAACAAGCGACACTGCGACACAGTGATCATCTTTGGCAAACAACAAGGACGTAATGATGTCACATCGTGTTATTTGTATCGCTCATTGGAAGGCACACATGAATAACCCAATATATGGATATTAAGAGTAGAAAATAATAATTAGGAGCAATCGCTTACCCGCATTGTAACAACGGAGATCTGCTCAACTCCACTTTGAAACTGGCCGCTTAGAAAATTACACGCGACCTTTCTGAATCCGCGGATTTCGCGGTTAAACTGGCCGAGCCGCGATCGATAACCGTCACACGTGGCGGCCGCGACTTGAGAACTCGCGACTTGAATACCTGCGACATTTTACGACATTCGCAAATAATTTATGCACTTCGCTCGCGAAACCACGCCGTTATTCGAATAAAAAATCTCGGTTAAGCTAACCGAATTTGACGCGCGTCGCGAACAATGGCCGTTTCGAAAAACAGGTATCGCCTGAAGTTCGTCGTAGGTCAACTTCTCAAGTTCACGTTGCGCGGCAGCCGTTGGCAGCCGTGTGGTGGCGTGCGTCGACTTTGTTGTTCTAAAGCGCGCGCGTTTGTCGGTCATAACCTCGCGTTGTCGTAACTCGCGCTCGGACGAAGGATGTCATCGTGCACGGACTTGTTGCGCCTGAACGAGAAGGGACTGTTCAAGGATATCAAGGCGAGCCTATCGAGCAGCGCCAAGGAGACCCGGAACATCCTCGAGATTCGCGACAACGTGCTGTACGTATGGAATGCTGACAAGTGTTGCGTGCTCACGCTCAACGTCGCGGCGACCCGCGGCAAGATCAGCGAAGATGTCCCTTATCAGGTAAGAGAGCCTGCTATCGTCACGCATATTGCACATTGACGTGAGATCTTACTCGATCGAACGTAAGTAGATGAAAGCGGAGTCGTCGAATTGCGCGTTGCATCGGGCAACCTAACCTAATCTTGACGCGCCGGCCGTGTCGGCTGCTAACGCGTGCGCCGCTTCGCTGTGTTATATCAGGAGTGATACAGCTGCCTTTGGACGCAAATCATGCAGAACCGGCCGGTGTTTATTCGCGTCAAGCACACAATTTGTCGATATTTGACAAATTTAATAGGAATGTTCAAAGCTGAAGACCGCATTGAATTGAATCGGCATCGTCATTGTGGATGACGAATTGTATATCAAATATGTCTATCTACTCAATAGTACTATTCGTTCATATATATACATATACTGAAAAAATGATGTATCAACAGCAGTATTTTAATTGAAAATTATTTTATTAATTCAATAATATCGTTAATGAAACAAATACGTCGTGCTCTTGTTTTAATAAAATTTTATTTGTTTTATTAATACTATTACGACTCGACAAGATTGTTTTTAATTAAAATAATACTGTTGATATAGTATCATTTTTTTAGTGCATATATATATATATACATTTATTTATTTTTTTATTTGATAATTGAGTATAAAGCTCCAGATAATATGGCCAACGTATGCTAACATTAGCAAATATCATATATATGACATACATAATTATTCATATTGAATCAATATAAATTAGCGAATGTGTGCAAAGTTGGCCTACATATTGGCCATATTGTTTGAAAGCACCTTAATCAAAATGTGCAATGTGAAATTGAGAGTAATAAGAGAGAGATATTAAGAGATAAGTGTTTGGTGAGTGTGTTTGATGATTAATCGTTACACAAAGTATCTGTTCTATAAAATATAAAGAATACGTATTGTTTTCTTATTGATTAGCAAATTTGTAGAATAACTATAGTTTGTAAGTGGAATAGTAAAATGTAAAAATTTGTATATTTCATTATTCTATTTATAAAAATGTTTATAAAATAGATTTAAAAATATTATTTTTTTCTAATTATTTGAACATGTTAGAATGTATTTCCTAGGAAATATTTTGTATTAGATATGCAGATAGAGAGATTCAACTTTTGTAAATTATTAATTTTGAAAAAATTTGTACTTGTATTTGTGTGTGTGTGTGTGTGTGTGTGTGTGTGTGTGTGTGTGTGTGTGTGTGTATCTATAATAACATATATATTGTATAAAGATTATAAGTGTATACAAATTTTTATATTTTAATATTTTATT
>NW_017304543.1:2132463-2143296 GCF_001594115.1 Trachymyrmex septentrionalis
CAGAAAATTGATATCTGTATTTGATACAAAACAATAAGTATTCTCTGATAAATACGTTATAAAAATATAATCAAATAATTAGAAAAAAATAATATTTTTAATTCTATTTTCTCAAACATCTTAAAACAGAACTATCTCATTTTTAATTGCATTCATTACTTTTTTAATGCGCTATAATAGTTTATCTAATTAAATATATATTAAATAACGTAGGTATATATAGATATGTATCTATAATTAAAGAAAAATGTAAAAAACAATTCAAAAAGATATAACGAAAATTTGTTTTCTCTAAAGTATTTGGGAACCTAAGGGTACGAGTGCACTTGCGGTAAATGAAAGAGAAGTGGCGGAATCGCGGTGAGAATTGGTCAAGCGGTACATTTCGCTCTCACTGGCCGCTGGTGCTTTTATTTCATTTCAATGGCACCGCGGGATCAGCGGGTACGTTAATGCCTCGGCGCGCGAACGCAAAAGAGCGGCGAGGGGATAATTTATAGGAAATGGGTTGTTCGACGCTCCAGAGTAATTTAATTAAAATAAATGTCCGCGCCGCGGAGGAACGTTACCCGCACGGACGGACCCGCGGTTCCACGACTGCGAATAAAATGCAAATTCAGACCCTTCATCGGGGAGAGGGTCGCGTATGTATGCGTATAGGTATAGGTAGATAAAGGTGCCCGCAAGAGGGTAAGTGCGGATGGAGGGTCCGATGGTCTCTCGGTGCCGATCGTCGCCCGTTCATCCGTTGATTCGATAAGACCCGTGTTCGGTTAATTTCACTCAGCTGTTTTAATAACGTAACATTTTGTTTTACTTCACAGTGGAATGCCGCGATTAAACGTCATCAACTGACATCAAGAAATTCTTATTTCACATTTTTACCATCTCACGTTTATCTCAATACATTTATAAGTAAGGGCAAGAGCACATGATAAACAAAGGATGGTATTCATAGTCTGTTCTTATTTTAAGATTGTCTTAAGTAATTTCTTAAGATGCCAATACCCTCCTCTGTTTGATTGATGACGTCTTAAGATTGTACTTCAGATATGGTCTATTTTCTGTTCCTGCACTAGAATTCTCTTTCTCGCTTTCGAGTAATATCAAACATATACCTATTTCACTTTAAGTTCTAAAAGTGTACACTGGTTCAGCCAGAGAAATCAGACCTATAGTCTCAAATATAAGAATTGACTATGAATACCAGCCAAAGTGTCGGTCGGCTGTTGTATTGTTCACGTATATTTATTACAATTAAATTATGTCACCTATGTGCATGGTTACATACAATGCTATGGATTTTTCATAAACGATACAATAATTGACTTTAGACTTTATCTATTGTATTATGTACTCTTATGAGCTTTCTAAAATAAAGTGTTAGTCACTATTCATACTACTAATAAATCAGAATTATAAGTCATAAATCTTAAACCTACTCTACAATTGTTTAAGCGTTGTAAATGATTATAGTTGTAAAAAAAATCAATTACAGTCGAATTTGACAAAAATATTTGATTGTGATCGATTCAATTCTTACAACACACACACACACACACACACACACACACACACACAATCACTTATAACGTACACAATTGTAGAATAGACTCTTCAGAAAACTTACATCCAAATTAAATCATATTATGTCATAACATCTATGCCAATTAGAAGGGTGGTAGATTCTCAGGGCAAATAATAATATACTATATGATTGGTCAGTCGTAACATTTCCGAAGTTTTAAATTATAAGAAATGGAATCTGACCATTTCCACGCAGTCACTGATTACTAATTTAATGTTGTCTTATGACACACTACAACTCGCTCCTGACTTCTGATCTATTACTAATGGCTATTGTAGAGAAAGCCTATTATTACTTTTTCTTAAAAGACGCGGAAAAAATCGGCAACCCATATAGCACAGAAGCTTGCAGCAACATTGTCGCAATATTACAATATTACTGTAATATTGCTGGAATGATCTGTTTGTATGGGTAGATCTGTATACATTAAGCTGCGATAACTTAAGAGATTATAGGCGGTATTTATAATTGATTTTTATATTATATTAGAGACTATCTGAAGTCTTAAGATGTCATTAGCATCTTAATACAGTCTTAAAATAAAAACAGACTATGAATACCGTCCTTATATAACGAATTGATGCGTGGGACGAACGACAGATCAGACAATCAGAATAATCTTTTCTTAGCGACTCCTCGGAGGCATCGATTAATAAACGTGATGTCTCGTCGTGGTGGCGGCCACTTTGCACTCGCTCGCGCTACCGGGTGTACGCGCTCGGGCCTGGCTGAAATATCGGTCGTAAATAATAAAAGTTAGCGAGGTTCCTCTCTGGCGCGCACGCCGGGACTTTAAACCGGAAGATAGGTGTCGCAGGATACGGACGAGGGAGGCGGTCGCAGCAAAAGTGGTGGCGGGTCGGGGGACGGCGGTGCGGCGCGGGATGGAGACAAAGACGCACCATTGTCAACCGCTCCGCCATCGGAACCGCCATCCGCCGCGGGAAACTTTGAATCATTTTTATTGCATAGAGTTATCTTTGTTACCAGCGGAACGAACGTCTAAACGCGCTTTCTCTCTCTCATCCTCTTTCTCACCCTCCCACCCGGGCTCTCTCTCTCTCTCTCTCTCTCCTCCTCTCGCGCCTTTCGCCAGGTCATTCCCAGCCCTTCGTCCTTCGTCCTCGCCTTCCTGCCGGTTACGCTCTCTTTCCCTTTTTGTCCCCCGCTTCCCCGTCTCCGACGGCCGGGCCGGGAGATAATACGAACGCGAAAGCGTTCACACCCCTTTGGCTGCCCAAATGGAATAAGTTCTTTAATTCGCGGATTTACCGCCGGGCAAACGAATCGCCCGCGCTGTCGCCGAGATAATATTCGGCGGACGAAAGAGGGCCGTTTCTTGGCCGAACTTTTCATTCGCCGCGTGTCTTTCTCTCGAGGATTTCGGCACTCACTGAAAGTAAATGAATTTTGTGGAGCGTTAAGGCTCGGAGTTTATAAAAATATTTAAAATGTCTTAATATGTCGAGTAAGGATCAATTATCAAAAAGATATATTAACAAGATAATTACCGAGATAATTAACTATAAAAAAAAAGCTCTTATATGTTTTATAGATAATTGAATCTTTAATACATACTTTTTAATATTTTAAATTCTCTTATTGGCGTTTGCTGGAAAAGATTCATAATACATATTTAAATTTATAATAGATATTTCCTTATACAATATTAATAATAAATTATAAATATTTTATAAGAAAATAACATTTGATTGAAATGAAAATTTAACCTTTTTACGAATATCACATAACGCCGCTTTGCTTGTGTTATCATCTGCAATGTGATCCTCTGTGCTATCTTTTCCATACTATCTACTTTGATTACAAACACGAAACGCAGACAGTTATAATCGCGCCAAGGTAAGAATTACTTCGATTCGGGAGCGTAGCCAACGCTGCCAACGACCTACGTGAGGCTTTCTATATGCCTCGCGACGTATAAAAGGGACAAT
This sequence comes from Trachymyrmex septentrionalis, assembly GCF_001594115.1. Classification (NCBI taxonomy): domain Eukaryota; kingdom Metazoa; phylum Arthropoda; class Insecta; order Hymenoptera; family Formicidae; genus Trachymyrmex; species Trachymyrmex septentrionalis. Next base: position 2,136,004 of record NW_017304543.1, read on the forward strand.
CTTATCTAAATTAAAAGTACCGGACCCCGCACGAGACGCGGTCGAGGGTCAGCGGCGCGAGCAAAATAGAAAATTTCGGGCGAATTCCTGCCTCCGCCACCAACCACCGCCGTCGCCTCCGTCTCAGAAGCGGAGCGGAATATCGCGTAATAAGCGAAATCCTCTCGACGATAATTAAAAAGTAATTTTACGGTGACATTTGTAACTACGGACCCGCCTACCCGCCGCCGGTGGTAAATACACGTGCAACCGCGCGTCCTGTGTGTACACAAGCAATAACTACGATGTATGTACCTGTGCGTGTCTCTCGGTTCGAATGTATGCGTACGCGTACGTCTGAATGTTCAGATTCACGCCCGAGCGTATAAGCAAACGCGGAGGGGTTGAAGGGGGTGGCAGTCGTGATGGTGATGGTGGTGGTGGTGGTGGTGGTGGTGGTGGTGGTAGTGGTAGTGGTAGTGGTAGTGGTGGTCCCGGTGGTTCCTGACCGAGTGTAGGTAGGTTAGGTACCATGTCGTACACGTGGAGGTATACGAGGAGGTACCTAGAGCAATAAAATTCACGGGAAGTGTTTTACATCGGGTGGCGCGCATTGCTCTTTCTCTCTCTTTCTCCCTTCGCGCGGTACGGTGGTGTGGAAGCGAGGGAGGCTCGACGAATTCAGTAAGTGGCGGACAATGGCTTTTGTGGTAGACATCGGTCGTCCCTCCGCGTGCATCCCCTTCTCGGCATTCGTATTTCGTTCTACCGCTGGTACGGATACATTTTCCCTTCCACGTTCTCTTCGTCCTGTCTTCCTCTCTTTCTCTTTTCCACGGCTGCTCGAACACTTGGAGCGTCGTGCTCTTAGGGATGTGGAAAAAGCGGTAACCCTACGCGAACTGGCGCATTTCCTTTCTCTTTCTTTCTCTCGCGATTCATTTATTTATTAATAGGGACATATACGCATCCCCTTGAAAGTATCACGTTGGAGAGATAATCGCTCGGCGATATAAATTGCCACGAAATGTTGATCAGTATATTCGCTTATGTTCCCGATCGAAAAAATATAACAATACATATAACAATAAATACTACCCGATGAAAGATACACATCAGTAATGAAAAATGTTTCATAATACAAATGTCTAACATCATATTAATTTCCTTTATATTATTTTTATCTGACATTTTTCTTTAATCTTATTTCTCTTCAATTAATTTCACGTGACTCTCGTTAAGAATTTTAATTTCAGATTTATAAAAAAAGAATATTAACGTAAAAAAAATTAGAATTTTTTAAATACATAATTAATAAATTTATCAAAGTTGATTGAAAAGAAGGACATTCATAATTCTGATTTACGCACTGAATTAATTACGTGATAGAAATATTTTCAAAAGACAAGGTTAATAATTATATATTTGTCAAGAAATCTGTTGAGACGAGATGTAACGTTAACAATTCTGATGTGCGCATTGAATTAAATTACGCGATAGACACATTTGGATACATAGTCGTAAAAATAGTTTGGCATTAGAAGCAAGTTTAATGAATCGTCAAAGAGATGCTAAAACCGGCATTGCCAATGTTATTGGGCGTCCAAGGCGGAAGCGAGTCGCCATAGAACGCCCAATACACGCGCAAGATGTAAGAGTGCGAATGTGTGACTCGTGTACTCCTGAGAACTAGCACCTTTATCTCTCGCAGCCGCGAAGTCGTATACAAGAACGACGATGGTCCATTGTCAAAGCTGCCCGTTAAAATACGGAATACGCCCTTAGTCTTGGAAGGAGCCAGGCGCGCACCCGCCTGCCTCCATTATCGCCGCGTGTATAGCCTATGAGCGGTGAAAGGGCTGCAAGTCTCCCGCAATGACAATAATTCCGCGCTAATAACCCCTCGCAGAGACTTCTTGGAGCAGCCCTTGTGATAGCGATAGCATCCCGTGTCTTTGTAACTCGGCTGCTCGTCCAAGTCTCCGCATCGACCGACAGCCGAGGAATCATCGAGCCCTTGGAACCCATAATCTAAAGGCACTTTCAGATTTTGGCCGACCGTAATTTTACCGTGATGTGTCTTGGGATCAGTCATGAGAATGGCCTTGAATCAGGCTTGATTGAAATTTGGAATTCTGAAATTCATATATTAATTCGTCAAATACAACTTTACTTCTTTTTATTACAATGGAAATTAACTAGACAAAAAGTCTAGTCAAATTGTTAACCGTATTAATTATTTAGAACTGATGCTAGTTTATTTAACCATCAAACAATACTTTTATGAAATAACATGAAAGTATTCTTATATGTCATAAACAAATCAGAGAGCTGTATTAGCAATCTTAAGACATACTTAAAACTAATCTTGAAATAAGATCGAACTACGAATATCAGCTTGGATAATTGAATATCTCGATTTAATTTACAATAATTAAAGAATTATTATTTTTCCAAGAAATACATACTTTCTCACCGTGTGTGCCAATTTTATCGCATAAAAATGATCGACAGCAATGAAATACTTTTCAACAATATCATTTTCTTGCTAAAACGACCTCGTCTCGATCGCTAAGCATATCGAATCGCCTATTCCGACGAATAAGAAAGAGAGGGTCGAGGAAAGTGGATGGCTCTCGTTCCGCGGGGGGTGGCTTTGTCATCCGCGGGACGCCTTGGCGGGCTAATGCATTTCCTTTACAGTTTTAATGGGCATTCATAACTAAGTTTAATAATGCCCGTAGGAGGCGAGCCGTCGCGGTTGCATATCTAATAATTCCACGACTCCACCTCGCGCAGGAAGTGGCGCGCGGCACGGATTTTAGTGGTAGCTGCTGGGGCTTTCACCCCTCCCTCCCCCCTCCTCATCGTCTCCAACTCATCATTTCTGAAGATTCATATATCCATTCGACCTCCTTTCTCGCACTCTCTTTTCCTTCATCCCGGTAATTCTTCGCGCAGTTCGTAACGGTGTTCTTCGAACGCTCTTAAATTCCAACTTGCGCAGTAACTCTTTAGGTATTTCTTCTTTACAATTTTTAATTGGTAAATATGACGAAGGAACATCAAAATTTAGTATCACGTGTCGGAAAACAATCATTTCTTAATTAGATACGATAATCTTATCTATATATCGAAATAATAAGTCTACTTTGTGAAAATATGCAAAAATTTATTATTTCGTCAATGAGAATGGATCGCTGACATAATCTTTAGTATTATAATAGGATTAATTTTATGGGAAATACATTCACTTCTCTGTTCTGCACTTATTTTTAACGGAGAAAAAATTAACTGTTGTATAATGAATGAAATAAAAAAATCAACTTTGATATAATGAATGAAATAAAATTGCGCACATAAAAAAGAAAAAAGTATCTTTACAACCGCCATCTTTCCTTTCACTCAATCATAGAATCCAATGGAAACAATGAAATTGTAATTCCCGGAATGTTCCGAAGCGAGTCCGCAGAATTACCAAGCTATTTCCATTTTACGTCCGATACATATCGCTCGGCAGCCGAAAGCCCATTTGAAACGCCTTAATCGCCGTTGAATCACCGGCGATGAGGACTCGCGGACAGAAGATCCCCGGACACCTATATAGCCACAGCAGAAGGTGAATGAAGGGAGGTGGACCGGGTTCCGGCTACGACGGTGGCATAATGGCGTCTTGGTAGTAGGACCGTGATATAAATCCCGGCGCCGTTATATGGCGTAACGTGCCATCTTAGCTCGGTCTTCGCCCGCTCTTCGCGAGGAAGAGGAGGAGAAGGTGAAGCCAGCGGCGCCGTCTCTAATAAATAACCCCGAGACAATGGACACTGTCCAAAACACGGCGGATCTTACGCCTTTAACTTGGGTACCAAGTCTCAACCCTTGCCCGCGATTCTCGCACCAACCCCCTTGTTGCGGCCCCCTTTCTTCGGGGCTCTCGCCGCCCCCGCTCTCTCCGGACGACTCGGCCACCCTCGCGGTCGACGCTACCAACGAATTCTCACCCCCGTAAGCGAGCGTCCTCTCTCGCGCCCCGTCACCGCGGTCTTCTCGAATTATAATGTTTGTTTCTAACAAATTACCATGATAATGCCCGGCGTCGCGCGGCGAAACCGTGTCTTCGGTGGCACACTTAAATTACGCGACTACGAGCGCGCGAGAACCGAGAGTCGAGAATCTACGCCGGCGAGGAACTACGGCATCGTCGTCGTTGTCGTCGTCGTCGTTGTCGTCGTCGTCGTCGTCGTCATCGTCGTCGTCGTCGTCGTTGGCGGGGGCGGAGGCGGAGGATTCCCAGCGGGTAGTTGTAATGTTAATTAGCCACTTACCTAACCGTACACCGTAGACAATCGGACTCCTTTCTCGAGGTATTCCGAAGTTTCGTATCCTCGGCCGCGACGCCGGCAAAGGAGAAGATTTAGAGGCCGACACGGAAGGCTATAACGAACGTACTGCCACGATAGTCGCTCACCGATAGGAAAGTTCATGTTTTCGACGGTATTCATGGTGCTGTTTTTTCCCCCATTCATTTTTTTTTACATCTTTCTCTACCTAGATTTTTTTTTAGCATACGATTACTAAATCATTCGGATGGAATATAAACTCACATTTATTAATGTACAGCTAAACGTAAACATTTCATCGCATATGTTAAGCAGATTTATGCCATCAGTTAACAACTTTAAAGGTTCAATATTTTTGTTTGAAAACAAAAAAAAAAGGAAGCGTTGTTACTCGATACCTCGAGTGAATGCAAACACTATGAAAAATGATGCATCGTTCTCCTCGAGTTGCGACGCATTTGCAAGAGCTGTCATGCTCGCCGCGGGCACATTTGAGTCCGCGCTGATTTAAGTCCCGCGCCTGATGTGACAAAGCGTTATTACACTCCGCGCAGGGAACGCGTAGGAACACGCGTTAAATCAGAAGTCAACGCGAGGAAATTCTGTTCTGCCGGTCCGGAACATGTCCGCCAGCATCACCGTATTCGTCGGCGCGCGCGAAGCTGGCGCGGGCGCGCATAAAAATTATGTCAACTCCTACGGCCCGGCGAGCCCGCACTGGTAATATACTTTCTACGTTTCGTCGGCCGACACCCTATTATGCAGCGTGTAGCAGCGCGGGCTTGCGAAGGCGATAAACTTTATTTTCCAAAATCGTCTGATGCGTGGCCGCATATCACGACTGCGTAACGATCGTGATAACGCGCAGCTCGTAGAAACGAACGAGGGATGATAGGGGAGGGGGGGTTTCTGAAAAAAAAAAATGAAATAAAATAAAATTGCCGACTGCAATTTTTTCACGTGACGTTGTCGCCGCGACGAGGTTTTTGATCGCCCTCGGTGGGACAAAAAATCGGGCGTTAAAATATTTTTTCCGCATGACAACGTGACGCCGCTAGAAATATAATTAGTACTGGTGACGCTTAAAATGACACTGCTACGCAGAGAAGACGCTGAAATTTATGTTTTTCAACTATTAAGTAGTGAAATCGATAACTGGTGCGGCCGAATCAAAGAAAAATCATAATTTTTATTCGTGAATATTTATTTGATGTACGATATCGATAATTATTCTTTATTATAATAATGGAGATAAATGAATATAGAACGATATGAAGAAAAAATAATTTCGCATTCATACATCAATTCATCGATCACGTTGTTTTGAATTTTAAACATTATTAACGTTAATCACTGTATGAACTGATATGAACTTTAAAAAAAAAACGATTTAATGTACAACACATTTTTTATATTCTACAAATATCTGTAAAAGGAATAAATTTATGGTATTTGCAAATATTAGTAACCGAGTTCATTTCACCTTCTAATTTCCGCAAACGGATACAAGCCGTTGATATCCCAGTTGAAAATTTCAAAGCCCCATCGAGACCGCGAAATATGTCATTAAAATATTCATATCGCCGCATAAATATACCGGAATATTGATGAATGGTTAGCCGAAACGGCCGCTTTCATTACCCTCTGACTCGGAAAAGCCTGCTGGATAAAGCACGTTGCTTTACACGGTGGAATCATAAAACGTTGACTACGCTCGACGAACAGCCGTGTAACCGTCGTAATAGCGACAAAGTCGTTGACGAAGTTGACTGCTTTATTGACACGCGTTTATTGAGAAGGCTGCGTCATTCTCCGCAAAAGTTTTATTAGAAATACAACGGCCTGAACTTTTTCAATATCGACTACTGTTGGACAAAAAATACAACTATTTATGAAAAAGAAGAATGAAAACAATTTTTTTCTTTCTTTTTTTTTAATTTCGACCATGTATCTTTATTATCTTTAATCTTTTCGATAAGTAAGATTAGTAAGGCAATTAACGCGCGACGACTGGCGGAAAAAAAACGCGATAGCATATAATTCGCAAAACAGAGAGTAGCGACTTATGAATGTATAATTTTTAATCTGCCACAACGACTCTAACGGCGAATATGACAGCGGTCTACAGCGAACGAGCTTTTAATTTATTGATGTGTTTTATGAGACATGAAGATACAAGTAGCAACCCCATTCACTCTATGCTTATATCCAATGTTGATGGCAACTCGTAATAAAAGCCTAAAACTTTTATTATTAGTATTCTCAGTTTAAAATAACAGATACGGATAAGCGGGGAGAGAGAAAGGGTCCTTACGATCCTATCATTCGAATCGCATGTAATGGAATTCCACCTCGATTAACATTTCGATCAAGACGAAACGTCGCAAGTTTGATCGAACTCCGCGTCGAACGCTCTCAGCTCTCAGCTGTCGTGATATTAAATCGCCGAAGGGGGACGACACGAAGGTGGCAGGAAATGCCAAAAGAATAAGAAGAGGATGAAATTGAAGTGGGATGGAAGAAGAAACGAGTGAACCGGGCGAATGTCTGGCACGGCCCTCGAGCAGTAAATTCAGAAACGGTGTTACAGGGCGGCCCCGGAGATAATGCGCAATCATTTCGGAATGGAAATTAAAATCAGATGATGAATCCTAACGATGCCGTTTATTATTTTAATTTTCCGCGAAGGCCGCCGCCGACGCGGGCTACCGGCGGCCGCCGACACCGCCGCCGCGCTGGTAACTCGAGTTCGAGACACTAAATTACCTTCCTATTAGCCGTATAATTACAAGATGGCCCCGGTAATTTCCGTTTATTCCGACTTCGTCTCGCCGAACGGCCGCTTTATATTACGCGCGGCTGTATGCCCGGCGAAAATGCGCAATGGCCGTTCACCATATCGCGTTGATTGCTGTAACTATCGTAACTCGTAACGCACACATATATATATATATATATATATATATAATTAAAT
>NW_017304543.1:2143396-2149313 GCF_001594115.1 Trachymyrmex septentrionalis
AAATCTCATGAGTTAGTCTCTTAGTTTAATCAGAAGATAATTTTAATATGTACATTTTTTTTGTATATTATTAAATTTGGGATATTGTTTTAAAAAGTAACACATTACCGAATCGTATTTACCGAATCCAACTATTTACAAATAAACAAATCAAATGCTAGACAAATCGAGAATAAAAATCATATAGGGAACGCGTGCTGCATCAAAGATTGGCTCTGTTTCCGTTAACAGCGAAAACGCTCTCGCGTTTTTCACGTTCTTCGGCGGTGAAATTCTCGCCGTTACGATCCTTTAAACGCGCCAATAATCGAGACTTTCGCTTTTACGCCACGATAAATCGCGGATCTCTGGTGCCCTCGCGCGAATTTACATCCGCGGTGACGTATAAACTCGCCGGAATCGTTCTCCCCTTTTTCGCGCGATTCGCGCGTTGCATACACCGCCGGCAAGCTTATTATAATGTAACTGTAACTTTTTATGTCGCTCGTAACTCCGATACAGCATTGCGTCTGTGGGGGCATCAGCATCGGTTTTCACCACGGTTGCTGCGTGCATTTGGACAAACAAGTATTATTGCCTTTCTTCCTCCTTCTCGGCTGGCTCGTTTATACGACTTCTCGCTCGAAACGCTCGTGCCGTTTGTGCCTTATGATTGGAAACGGTTATGATGTACGCGCGATTTATGTGAATCGCTAAGAGACTTTGTGCGGATGGTGCGGTCGTATTCGTGTTGTTTCCACGTATCGCGAAAATGGGACGTTGCCAGAAGACGAACAGAAACTTGCTTAGACCGTATTACAATATATAATAGTTATTTACATCAAAGTAATCAAAATAACTGGTTCGTAATTTTTTATCAAATTTCTAGTAGTACATTTTTTAAGATTTTCTATAATTATTTCGTAATATTAATTTACTTCTCTTTCTTTTCTTTCAAAGATATATACTTTCTAAATTCTTTAGAGTAGAATCTCACTCTAAAGAGTGAAAATTGAGCCAGTCTTGAAAAAAAGTGAAGTTCAATTTTTAAGAGTGAATTGTATTTTTTTAGAATGAAAAATTCACTCTAAAAGTTTTAGAAATATTTAGTGCATTTAAAAATAAAAAATAAATATATATTAATTATCGATAATCATAATTTTAAAATATAAAATAGATAGTAAGTCGAGTAAGATAATGTGTGTGTTCTATTGATTTAATAATTATTTAAATCTTTAGTAAAAAGAGTTTTTTTGTCTTTAGTAATAGTAATAATATTTTAATCAATATTAATAATTTTTCATTATTATCAGAAAAATTATTAATATTATTTTTCAATTTTCAATTGTTTAATTAGACATTCCAGTTTTAATGACAAGAGAACTAATATTAATAAGTTTTAATGATAAGAGAACTAATATTAATAAGTTTATTGAGATTAAATTTAGGAAATTTGGGGATTAATATTTCAGATTAATTGCGTTGAAAGTCCGACAACTATATCGGCACGCAATTTTATAATTTCTGAAATTAATTCATTTAAATGAATATATATAAGTTCAACATTAATTAATTCTTAATAGTTCAACTCAGATTGTAGTGGCGCTTTGTATTTAAAATAATATTAATAAGCTTAAAATGCTACAAGCATATGAGAGAGGTATAACACAAGCCAAAGTTCTAACGTATAAGAAGGATAAGCTTAAAATATAATAAAATTTATAATACGATATATAAAATCTAAGATTGCTGGTGCTCCAACATTCTGAAAGTATCGTTAATTGTTAATATATTGCAAAAATACGCAGATGTAATTCAAGCATGAGAGCAGATTTTAAATTCGCGAACAAAAATATATTTCTTAACCATACACTCACACACGTATTCATTAAGGGTTGCCTCATACCGATATACCTACTTTGTTCTTCTATGTGAATTCACCGGCCGCTTTCACATACTTCCAAGATTACTTTTCTGTGCGCCGTAGAGAGCCAAGGGGTAGGTAATTAAAACCTCGAGTAGGTAAATAACGGACTGCTAGGCCAGTGCAAGAGCCACTGAGAAAACGTAATAAGTAGGCGAGTCTGTAGCCTTAAAAAGGGAGAGATCCTTAAAAACCGTCGGACCCCACGTCGGATCTGCCGCTATTTTTCGCGTTAATTTGAATTTCGTAATTAACCGGCTACGTATGAATTCTCGGGAGAATACATAAAGGTCCTTCCTTTAATTTCCGCGAGGATTCGTTATAATACCGCGCCCCCTTGCACGAGTCGGGTCGGACGTGGATTTTCTGACCTCGAAGGGGACGCGGGCGAAAGAAAAATGGACACCGAACGTTATGACCGGAATATCTTACCGTTTCGTTGGGATGAGAACATATAAGGTCGGAATTAACCGTGTCGCCATGCGTCGGTTTTCTACATGGTAATACGTGATTTACAAACAAACGAGCGGACACGTTCTAAGTATATCATTCGACGATACATTTAAGAAATTACGGTGTAAAAAATATATGAGATTTTGACCTCTGTGAAGCTGACAACTTTTAAAATTTGGGAAAAATAATCAAAGTTCTGGTTGATCCCCGAAGAGTTCTAGAGTTCTCAATCGATTTTAGAAAGAGTTTTATTGATTAAAGCGATAAAAAACGTTTCAAGTAATGAACACGGTCAATTGGCTTAATAGAAATGTCTATCATACCAACATGAGCACAATCAAGTGATATGTACAGAGGATTAGTGCTCTCTATGTGCTAATTTATTGTTCTTATTTTGATTTTATTACTCCAACTGTTTAGCAAGAAATCGGTTTTATGCTAACTTTTAAAAAAATTATATAGAATGACTATTAAAAATAATAACAATAATAATAACATTTATTCTGTAATTTAGTACTAATCATGTGTTTTTAATGTATCTCAGTTTATATTTTGGTGCGTTATCCTTCACACTTAAAACAACCTCAAAACGTATATCGTAGAAGAAAAGGTACCAAAATTAATAAATATATAAGAAAAATATTTATATTAAATTTAGAGCTAATTATGTGCTAATTAATTTAGTAGTTTTCTATTGTACGACACACGTTTTGAGGTTGTTTCAGGCGTAAAGGATAGTGCATCGAAATTTAAACAGGAGTATATTAAAAGCACATAATTAGCATTAAATTATAGTATAGCGTTTTTATTATATATTGTCGTTATTATTTTTTATGGGCATTCTAACTTTTTAAAAGTTAGCATAAAATCGATTGTAATTGTTAGAAATTCTTTACTAGAACTCATGTCAGAATGCCGGACTTCCGAAAAAAATTTTTGACCTACATACATATATATATATATGGACTTAGAAGAATTTGAGTTTATTAGAATCATTTAGAATCATTTTCAAAGCGGTATAACTTTTTGTTTTTTTATCTTAGCGGTTTGGTCATAAATTATAATTATTAGAACTCTTTAGGGAATTATCAAAACTCGTAAACAAAACGGCGAATTTCTAAAAAAAATTTTCAAAAGAAGTTTTTTTGAAAAAACTTTCGGATAACTAACGTTTTCTTCAGAGTTCTAGCTCCCTAAAGAGTTCTATCAATTGTCTTATATGGATCAAAGTGCTAAAATAAAAATGGAGAAGTTATAATTCTTCAAAGAATCGTGAAGTTGGCCCTCGTTATTTCAAATGGTGTTTTTTATCGTTTTTATTAATGGAACTCTTTCTAAAATCAATTGGGAACTTTAGCACTCTTCTCTGGGGGTAACCATAACTTTGCTTCTTTTTTCCAAATTTTGGAAAAGTAGGGCTTCACAAAATTGAGATTTTGTATACTGTGAGAAATGAGAGTGTCTTACTTTAAGTAATGCAGCTCTTTTAAAAGAAGTCGAAATCTCCTTATGGAGTTGTTGTGTGACTACGACTGTATTTACTCGCTGATTGGGGTCGCCCCGTGGTGCAGGGAGTCCGTAATTACTAAGTATTTTTCTTACGCCAGCCACCCCTGCAGCTGATTGATATTTTGTATTCAGGAGATACCGTTGCCATCTTATACTTTTACGAAGATTCATCGTAACATTTTTCACACCATGCGATAAATAAAATTAAAAAACATTTACTCGGATAATTAAATATTCATGACTTTGTATTTTTCTTATTCTCAGCGTAATAAAAAATATTGATATATTAAATTTATTGTAGACTACGTTAACAACGTTTAATATTAGTAATAATATCATTCTTATTATTTACAACATATTTTGGTTTATTTATCAAAATATTATCTGCAATAATCCTCAATTATAATATATGTAGTCATCACTTTCAGTGTAATGTATGATTTTGAGAATACACAAATGCGATCGATGTCAACCTCGCACGTTCTTGCAGACGTATAAAATTTTATTTCTAAGATGCGGCTCGATCGAGCCAACAAAATGACATTCATCCTTGATTTAAAACGCGTAGCACAAGTATCTTGAAAAACGGGGAGTCCTTATAAACTCACGCCCCATTTCACTGAAGGTTCATCTTTAATTTCTTCGCGTTTTTTTCCACCTTACTCCACGCTGTGTGCCACTCGACACTTCTTTAAATTCCACCCCAATCCCGTCTCTACGTGAACTCCTCGGGGAGGGAAACAGGCCACCCTCCCCCTCCCCCCCCCTCTCCCCCGCGTTACTGTTCGCTCATTTCTCCGGTTGTCTTACGGCGATTAACCACGGCTGCTAACTCCCACCCTCGTAACCACCTCCGGCCTGTCCTCCACTCTGGATGTCCTCTCGTGTCTCCCACCCTCAGCTCTCTTCCGTCGTAGTCACATTCTTAATATCGTCTTTTTAAGATTTTTTTAAGTGCCATTAAGGAAACTATATTGCTATTCGCTAGAAAGAGTGCTGACGGTACCGGCGACTGTTTCACTGCGCATTTAACTCGTTTCTCTTTGCAAACAATTAAAAATCGAATGATTTTTAATGATTAATCATCAATTTTTTTGCTAATATGTAAATAGTAATAAGTACATAATATGTGACAATATTCCATGAAAATAATAATCTTGAAATATTCCGAAAATGTTTTGATTTTTAATATTTTGAGAACTTATTCAAAATATGTGTAAATTACATTTTAAAAATAAGCATTTAAGGAAGCTTATCTTATGCTTAAATCTTTTTATTTTTATAAATCATTAAAATTATATTATATGACAAAATTAGCAAAAAATATAAAGTACACAATCGAAGATAAATTATCTTAATTTTACCTATAACATGACATAATATTTTATGAGAATAACTTGACATATAAATCTTTTAATGAATTTTCTTTTAATTTATAATCATAGATGTGTAAGCGTAAATTTGTGATTGAAGATATTTTACCTAATAATTTTATCTTTTCTTTTTATCATATCTTTTCTGATAATTTATTATAAATTCACAAAAAATAAGAGTAAAGTCGAAGTATTCGTCTTTGTCTCGCGTTTCTTCCATGGATCCGGGCGTCGCGGTAGTCACATTCTTAATATCATCCTCTCAAGATTTTTAAGCGCCATTAGGGAAACTATATTGCCATTCTCCGCGACACTGTACCACCGGTGTCGACTAGGTCGGTGATGACAGGGAGGGCGATGGCGATGGCGAAGGCGCGAGAAGAAGAGACGTGATCACAGAATGCGAGCTCTCTCAGCTTCCGCTCAAATTACGCAAATAAATTTCCTTTATTTTTACAAGCGTCCCTCTCGCCTCGACGAACGTGGTCCTTCGACAACCGGGAAAGGGGGTAGCATATTGTAACTTGGCTGCTTTAACGACAGCGATATCGTACTTCACTTAGTGCCACGAGAGAATGATAGTCCGTAACTCCACTATCATATTAGGCACAGCTTTGATCGCCAGCGTAGCTAATGTATTAATTTTTTTCTCGCGAGAAAAATGTAAATAAGAAGAAAA
>NW_017304543.1:2149413-2171813 GCF_001594115.1 Trachymyrmex septentrionalis
CAAGTACTTGTATTAGGCACAGCTTTGATCGCCAGCGTAGTTAATGTATTAATTTTTTTCTCGCGAGAAAAATGTAAATAAGAAGAAAAAAACTGAACAATTTTTATTTAATGAATAGAAATGTTTACATGTTAAAGGCAAGAAATGAATACTATTCAGATATCAAAATTATTATTTTTTAATCACATTTCTCTCGTTACATTATTTTTTAAGCATTGATCAATTATTGCAAAATAACTTTTTCGAAGATTTATCGCGCATTTAAAATAATAAATTTACAACGTATTTGATGCTTTGTGAATCTCTCTTATTCTTGTTTGATGGTTTAATCAAACAATGCGGAATTACTTAGCGTGCTGTTATTTAAGGCACATTCATTTTCGGTCAATATAGTTCAATTCTGCTTGGAAACGAAAAAAAGACCTGGTAAATGCTCGAAATGTCTCGATTTAATTATCGCCCTTGCTGCGGAGTTACGGCCTTATTTATCGCGCGAAATAAGGGACCGAAGGAAAGCGGAACAGAGCCGGCTTACTACTTAAAATGTACAAATCCGACTGTCAGGCTCCTGTCGGGCTTTTCAACCCTCGTGCGACTTTTTTACTCACCACAAGCGCACCGACGTAGCGACGAAAGTTACGAAGTGCAAACGACATCACGCAGCTTTTAAATTAACATCGTGTGTATGAAAGATTCATCAAGCATTTAATGGCGCAAGAAATAATCGCAAGAGCGAGAAATTATTTATTAAATTAATTATTTTTGTCACGCGCCTGCACGTGTACCTTTACATATGACACTTCAGTTATGCATACAATGTATGAAATCCTTGCTACTTAGACGATATGTGTTTATAAATCTTCAGTTGAAATGTTACTGTAATTTCTGTTCCCATTGACAATAAACAAAATTATATCGCAGATGCAGTGGCATTAAAAATTTTATACTAAACATCATTTACTTATCAGCATCGCATTGTAATATTCTAAACTTTGAGATATTACACAATTATTCTTCATCGTAATGTAGGTACGTTGCTTGACGTAAAATACACACACACGCTAAACAAAATTTATCTCGAAAAAGTCCACATATTTGAGTTTTACGTCCTCGGTAATGTGAATATATTATAATATGTTCTCGACTTCGATATAAAAATATTGAAATGATATCAAAATTTCTCGTCATTCAATTCCGGTCTCATTGTCAGAAGAAGGAAATGGCAATAGTAACAGAAAGGGTGAATGTATTTCATTGTAAGATCACCCCCGAGTGCCATTTCCACCCACGCAAGAGACTTTTTTCCGTCATTCTTGTTGCGCTTCTCCATTCTGTGTATACAATTGCCGATTCAATATGTCGTCGAACGTGAAGCGGAAATATCGTGGGGAAAAGAAGTCGAAGTACGAAATTGCAATGGCTCTTTGTCGCCCGAGGCGAAAATCAAATTACGAAAGCGACGATGCAGACGAAAGACGATTTGGGCATCGAGGGTGCGTCTCTCCTTCGATGGAAAGAGATATTTAAGGAAGGAATATTTTATTAGTTCCGATTGAAATTTAAACGGGAACGCAGAAAGTTTCCTTCAATCCCGCTTTGAATCGTAGCCCTGTATATTTGTTTTAAGGTAGTAATTTATTAAATTTTACGTGTCTGCGTATATGTAAAAATTTCTATAATTTATTTTTAAATGATAATTAAAATACTGAACAATATATTTGTTTATATAAAAATCATTGCGAAATATTATTCCTTGATGAGACATTTATGACGATTTAAAATATTTACTGTTTTACTTTCTTGCAATTTTAATGCTTTCAATTAAAATGGAACAAAATCAAGAATACTGACGGATACTGTTAGCTATTAAATGAATTGCATTAATGGTAAATGAAACTATAACTTCTGACAGTAATGGAGAAAACTCGATGTTTGCTTCGCGGCTTAGGGAAAACGAAGAAATTGATACGAGTCTTAATGCCGCTAAGACAACTCTTTCGCAATTAGACTTTTTAATTTTTATTAGCGACGTCCTCTCATCCGCCTAAGCATATGCATAATGCCATGAATATTTTCGCCGTAACTCTGCCAACTTGTCTCCCAAGGAATTAACCCTTAAATTAGCAGTTAGCTCCAGCCTCAGACGCAAAGTCCCTGCGTCCCGGTAAATTAGAACCTCTCGTAGCCTGCTGATGCTTTTCTCTCCCTCTTACGTTCCGTTCATCATTTGTCCTTTTCCCTCTTGTTACCAAAACTTTTCTTAACCGTCTTAGCCAACGCCACCCCGTGACACCTCCACCAGGAGTGCCAGCTTGACGTGACTTGATAATCCCTTTTCTTATCTTCATCCTCGTTCCTGTCACTTTTCATAAATCGATTCTCCGTAAAGAGACTGCAAATTTCATATGGTCACTTATATCCTTATATAATTGAACGGATATAAATGATTTTTAATATATCGAATACCGCTTAAATTCTATCGTACGTTTACAATGCCGACGCATTTTCTCTCACATCGATGTACCTGATCAGAGAACATCAGATCGGCCGGAAATGCGGTTGCAATTCGCAGCCGTGATAGAGAGGAGATTTCAACGCCGGTCGAAGCCAGAAATCGAAGCCCGAAGCAACATCAGTTGCGACTCGTCCGATCAAAAATAATCAGAGTCATTTTGATCTCGATAGAGACATTCCTTTAGTACTTGCTTTGTACGATTCTTTCGAGAATCTATGCTTTCTCTTGAGAAACGCCAGCACGTGGACCACCAGTTTAAAGCTCCTGCAGATATACGACGTGCAGCTCGACCAGTGGAACTTATTGCACTTCGTGCTCTCGCCCGGCGCGGAGTTTCCGAGCTCGCCTGGTCCCGGGGCTTATTTAAGCCGGCTTCCTAAGTGCGCATACTAAATATGATAATATTGCAACGGCAAAAAACGTCAGCGGTATTTAGTCCCCTAATTAGGGGATCGTGACTCGTTTGCGAACGTTTCATTTCGTTGCTTTTCGCCTTCTTCCAACTGCATCTATTATATGCTACTGCTCCTGCTCCTTCTTCTTCTTCTTAATCCTCTTCTACCTCTGACAATAAGCGAAGTGACAAACGGACGACGTGATGCTGTAAACTTTAGAAGAATGCAACCTCTACTACTGTCAAAACTTGTACGATGCATGCTAGATTTTGCAATGGCTGAGATTTACGATAAAGCTGACTAATCTAACAACAAGTTTTTTATTTATGAAAATATTTTATTAATAAGTTAGAATTAATAGGAAGAAGTTTATTATTTGCATCTCAGTTTTCAAAAATTAAAAAAATATACGGCATAATCATTGAAGTTGTAAGTGATCGCACCTTCTCATCTAGCAACCCTGTCACATTGCTCTACATCATTAAGAATCATTATGCAATTTACGAAACGTCGCGAAGTAAAATATCTGCATCCCAGATCCTCGAAAGATCTCATCCTCGCGTCTTCGCGAAGATGCAAGGTGCACTGCGCATGCAGCCGGGCCTTCTTAACGAATCCGGGAAAGCCACTCGATGACTGGTCGATGGTACCAGTAAGGGGAACGATGACGGCAGGTCAGAAAAGAGGAGGGGAAGAACTTCCGTTTGTTATGTAGCGTCGCGAGAGAGAAAATAGCGCGGGGGAGGACGGCCGGACCGGCGCGATGGACCTTGTGGGTGGTACCAGTTCGAATCCCGGGATGCCTCGTCGGGTTCGCACGCCCAACCCCCCCGTCCTAACCATCGCGGAGTGAGGTGTGCGGAACCGGTGGTGGCGGCGGCGACGGCGACGGCGGCCGCTTCCACCCCTACGAGACCAAAGTAGTTGCGCCTCCACTACCCCTGGCTTCGGCGACGGCATCGCCTCATTCACCCCCGCGCACTGTCCCTACCTCACATCATTCCTGCGGAAGGGAGAGACGAGCACTCTCTCTCTCTCTCTCTCTCTCTCTCTCTCCCCCCTCCTCTCTCTCTCTTTCTCGTTTCGAAGCGTTAGTCCGGCGTTTTGTACGACTCGGTGAATCCACTTGCTCGACAGCCAGTCGAGTACGTAGCGCAGCTACGTTGCTACCCTCCATAGTGGGGATGAAATTTACGATTGGAACGAATCCTGGCTCCGCTACTATCTCGACCGCGCGGCGTCGGCACCAACGACGTACGCCGCGCGCTTCCGAGGAAATAGAAACCCTGGGTCCTTTGTGCATTTCGTAAATACATCACGCGAATACGTGCCCCAGGGGATCAGAGTTTTTGTATGAAAAATTTTGTTTACGGAATTTTCCCTGCCAGCGCAGCTATGTTGCATGGTTTTCCCTTCCATTCGGGCCGGAATTCTCTGTTTAGATAGAGTCTACGTTCTTAGTCGTTTGTAATGTCCGTTTTTAATGTACATTTTTTGATACGTCGTATTACACCCCATTGACAAGATTTATAGCATTTATTCAAATGTATATTATAATTATAAAATCACTTATCATACTTAAGTTTTGGTTTTATCTAAAAGTTCTACACAACACAAAACTTAAAATTGTAATTAATTATCTATATCGTTTATGCATACCTGTGATAAGACTCACGCTAAGTTGACATCTAGAAAGCTATTTCTGTGTAGAATATAATTAAATATTTATATATTACAATATATATAGAACAATTTAAATATTAGAAGATAATTTTCATTTTCATTAATCATTAATATAAATAAATTCTGCAATACGAACAATTTATCTCAATCATCTAAGTTAACAACTAAAGCATTAAACTTTGTTTCGCTATGTCAATAAAGAAAAGACAGAAGAGAAACGAACTGCTGTTCGTTAGATTCGTTAAATCCTAATTGCGTATCCCATGGGGCGAATCGACGCGACCCAAAGAAAATCGCGAGAATCTTGCCGCGGATTCCGGTCAGGTTGCGCTTCGAATTAGGCTTCTCATAGTGGAGGCGTGCACGAGCCGCGGGCTCTCGCAGAACCGCACGACCCACCCCCGTCGATGCAAGGTTACTCAGGGGGGTTAGAAGAGGGGCAACGGCGGTGGTGTGTGATGTAGGTTTACCGTTCTCCGATTCTCCCCCTACTTGTGTTACTGGCGCACAAGCTTACGAATGTATTGCACCCGCTCCTGTAACCGTACGTGTTCTCAATGCGCGTGTCCAGGTATCCGCGAAGACGCATGGTGGAGGAACGCGCGGCAGAGGACATCGACAAAATCATCCCTCCCGTTGTCCCCTTTCCACACCGTTCCAACAGCGCACACTATTTCGAGGCGTCCCTTTGGCACATCTCTCTCGTGTCTATCTGTCTCTCTCTACCCCTTTTCCACCCACTTGAGCAGGGCTCACCTACCTACCGCGAGTAGGACGAAAAGGGGGTGGCAAGAGGGCAAGAGGATATGCGAGAAGGATGAGAGGAGTGGGCGAGAGGACGAGTGGAAACCGCCCCGGCCGACAGAGCCGTAATGATTTTGTTTTAAGGGCGTGTTTAATTATGAATCCGCATCCGGGTGAGGCTCCACCCCCCTTTGCACGGCGCACCACCACCAGCAGCAGCAATAGCAGCAGCTCCCGCGGAAGCTCGCGAAGGGGAGGTAGGGTACACGGCACGGCGAGGGTGAAGAGAACGCTGTGTTGCCAGCAGCTAGGTGGCCCTCTTTCGGTCTTAATTGCACCGTATATTACCCATGCGGTATTTCTAATTACTTATTTTTGCTCGGCCCCGGCCAAACTCGCTTGGATGCTTCTAATATCTTTGGCAGGCCAGCTGCACGCATTTAATTGGCGCGTAACGAGCTGATGACATGCCCTGTACTCCTCTCTTCTTCAAACGGATGCTGTAAAACTTCAAGTGCATCTTCGAAACTTTGACGTAAATGTGCATGCCAAGGCGAATCAAAGTTAAATCTTCTTATGTATTGTTTCGCCAAGTTATACAGGGTGTGTTAAAAACATATTTCAGAAATTCTGTTATATGCTTTTTCTGTTATAAATTCGCAGTCCCTATTATATAATTAATTATCTATTAAGAAATTACACTCAGAGAAAGGTTTCTTTAATTTAAAGAAATGTTTCTTTGCTGTACGGTTAAAGGAAAAAAAATTATTTGATTTGAACATCATTTCTTTAATTTAAACATCACTTTTTGAAATCAAATAAATTTGATTTCATTTTAAAAAAATAATGTTTAAATCAAAGAAATTTTTTCTCAAATCAAAGAAATTTTGTTCTTTAACCGAAACTTCTTTAAATCAAAGCAACCTTTTCTCTGGGTGTATATATTTCATGAAGTTAAATATAGTATATATTTGTATCCATATATAATTTATGTACTATGTAACAGGCAAATCATGTCTTCAAGTCCTTAAAAAAAACTTTTCCTCCGCAGTCACAAGCATTGCGCTAGGATTTATTGTTCGAAGACTTCTATATTTACGTCGGACTATCTGCAGTCTTTAAACAGTATCATGTATCTCTCCGCCATTTCTCGCGTCAAAAATGAACCTGTTCTTTTAAATATAAAGACAATATCGTGAACCTGGCATTTATCCATTCATGAGGAAAAAAAACACCTCGTTGATTTCGACGGCAAGCAGGAAGGAGACAGTCAACTGATAATCGACCATTCACCAACCGTGAAAAACAGGTGTGAGCAGAATGGACCGTTGTGAATTCGCGAGCCAACGGCACATTTCATGGTCGCTTTTGAGTGGGCTTAACCTCGCGGTTAACCTCGCACCCGGATTAATCTCAACCGCACTTGCGTTCGCGACAACCACCTAAGCGCGATAAACCCTTTCGTGCATCGCTCGTCATGGTCTATGGTATCACTCTTCTTATTCACCGCCGTCGTCGTCTTGCGAATATTTTCTTTTTTTTTTTTTTATTTTTTGCTTTTTTACTCGACGCAACATCGTGACCACTCCACGCGCGTTCTATTGCTGAAGAAAGAGAAAGGAAAACAGAAACGTCGTTGAACGTTTGTGAGACACGTCCATTTTCGCAACGGAGAATCGTAATTGCAAAGAAATACACCGAGTGTGGTATAAAATTTCAGTGGCTGCTGCGAGCGAAAAGAAACGCCGTTTGAAATACGAGACCGACTCCTTCCTTCGAGATTATCTTCCACGCGAGATTATCTTCTATATGTCTGGATCTGTAATTCTCTTTTTCTGTTTGGTTCGCTCTTTGCGTCATCTCTCTGAAACCTACGTACACGATTCGCGTAAGTATATCCTCGGGCGCGTAAAATGTGCACGCTTGGTAAAAGATGTGAAACATCCGACTTTTAATAAAGTTTTATAAAAATAATATATTTTATGAAGTTTGTCATGATATTAAAATTTTTTTTTAATCAATTGATAATTCGAAAAATATATTTTACGTAAGAATTATTAATTATATCGTAATTGCATAGTTTTTTTTTAAACATACTAGATTTTTTGTGTATATAGATAAAAAGATAAGGGAAAAAAGAATTATTACTTTTTGCCACAACACACACATGTATATATATCTATACATACATATATTTTACATGACCACGAAAATCCAGAGCGACAAGAACTGGAACGTCATCTTCCCGGGCGGGATTCCGCACTCCAGTCAGTGACTGTGGAAGATTACACCTAGTCTCTTATTCCGCTGATGCAATCACCCTGGTTCTCCCATCGCAATTCTCGCGAGCGAGGCATAATAATGTGGCCACATACTCGGCCTTTTGCCCGATCTCCGAGGTTCCGCAAGAGGGTGCGCGTTCATTCCGCGCCGTCCCGCGCGGACCGGTCATCCCGCCGGAGGACGACACAATTAAAATAGCTATGCTTACCAGCGCGGCGCTAAGGGATGCGTCAGGAGGCACGGAGTACGGGAGGACAACGGTCCAGAAACGAGCTACGGCAGGAGATGGAGGAGGGGGAAGAGAAAGGGGGTGAAGGAGGAAGGTAGCACCCCGGGGGTACCCGCGGGAGGGTGCTGGTAAGTTCTTTCCGCTCGGCTGCAAGCAGAAAGGGAATTATTTTAATTGCGGACAGCCTCGGTCGACCAAACTCCACCCCATGTTTCTACCCCCTCTCCCTGTCTTTGTCCCTCTCTTGCTCTCTTTCCTTGTCCACGTGTGAGACTCCTCACACTGATTCTGTCTCTTTCTTACGCCATGTCTCGTGTGTTATCTTTCCCCTCCCCTCCCCTCCCTCCCCCTCCCCCCAGCTCTTTTCTCTTTTACGTTTCGTCGGAGAGCACATTCCATCCCTTGCCGCTGCTACTGCAGGGGTTTCTCGACTTACACGCGTTTGTCTACCTAGCTGAAAGCACACGTCTCCCTCGGGATCTAGATCGTCATGTTCTGCTTTCGTATCACGAGATATTTCATGTATAAAATCTGTCGAAATCATTGATATAATCGAATATATCTCGCATTTGCTATGATGATTTGATTGTTAAATATGATTTTAATTATTATAATTACTGAAAGAAAATGATGGACAAACATTAACTTCAACAATTTATTTTTCTTTTTACGTAATTTTCTTACGTTAGAGGAATTGAATTTTTATCTTTAAATTATTAAAAATTATAATAAAAATATATAATTAGAGACAATAACAAGTTTGTTATCAAGTAATAAACATTTGAGAACACGCTATGTTATAATTAAATATTTTATACGGCGTGTGAAATATATGTCGCAATTGCTGTGGTTTGTGTTCACAAAATAGTCTGACAACTAACGTACGAATCTTGGTTTTGGTATCTAACGTAGCTCACGCCCTATGATGCCCCGAGTACTCTTAAATCCTACACGTTTCCTTTGGGGCAAGTCCAGCCGATATACACAGAGCCGGATTCGACCCGGCAGGTCTAACCGTTTCTAACCGTTGAAAAAGAACACGCTCGGAATATTGCACCCACTTCAGTCGCAAACAACGAGATCTCTTCTGATCCGATACCCTCCGCCTCGAGTGTCGCGGTCTTACCGTTCCCCAAGACGCAATGGTCATAGTAACGGAAGTGCTATTGCGCTGCCGTTAGCGAAACGACGCCGTAAGCGATTAGTGTCACGCAAAAGAGAAAGAAACACGGTCTTTTACAGTATCCTAAACGATATATCTCGGGCCGACGGATAAAGTGCTTTCCGATATAGAGATAGATGCCTACACATTGAATGTCACCAAAGTGCGATGAAAACTAACAAAATAATTACAGCATTATTTATTTTATGAATAATCACTTGTCTCTTTAAATCTGTTGCGATATAATATCTTATAATTTTTTTTTAATATTTTTCTTTACAAATTTTTAAACATAAAATGTTAACTCTAATCGGTAGTTGCTTCGAAATTTCTTTTAATTGATATTCGCGGATTCAGAGTACTTTAAATTAATGTATCTTCGCTGAAGTTAACGTAATTGATTTTTTATTTTAAAAGTTAAAATCCGAGAAATAAAAGTATATATCTCAATAATATTATGTAAGACTATGAAAACACAATGGTTATAAATAATTTTTCACAACGTACAGTTGAAAAAAATATCCGAGTTCAGACCTACAAATATTGATTAAGGTTTATTTTATTATCGAATATTTGAAAATCGATAAAAAAATTTAATATGAGACGTTAGATATATGTTGTATTATATATTGTTATATATTTGAAATCTCTGAATGATGCAAGTCAAACAGTAAGGAAATCGGACAGCGCGGAGGGCCCTCATATGATCCTCAAATAAAAATCCAAGAACAGGCGTGAAAAAAGGACTCGGTGGGAGCTCGGCACTCGAGCCGAATCGTTTGTGGCCAAGAAGTGCAGTGTTTGAAAGAGTACTCCCGGTAGGAATGTCTGCCCCTGCGGGGGTGCACAGGGGATTGCAGTTTTTCGAGCGTCCGCTTCCGACCAGGCCTGTGAAGAGAACGCCAGTAGCCGTCTCATTGTTGAACGGGCAAGGCCCACATATTCACTGGTGGTGGCGCTACGATGACGCAATTACCCACCGCGGGAAAATAATTAATAACAATTAATCTCTCGTGTATGGCAGCGGCCGGGCGCCGCCACCGCCGTCGTTACCGTCCGCCCAGTAATTATGCCCGGATTATAAAGGTCGAGAGCCACCGCGAGCACTGAAGGGCTGTTCACTCGAACTGTTCACTTGGCATTTACACTTGCGGAACACCCCCGGCATTGCTCGAGGCTTCTACCCCGTTTCGACCCTCCATCGCCCTCTCTCTCTCTCTTTCTCTCTCATTCTTTCAGTCTTGTCGCTCTCAACCCTTGATACAGCCTCCCTCGCACTAGCCTTGCTGTTAGCCTACCTTTTACACCGCGGAAACAATGAAGCGAACTACCCTTTTTGACCCACCCCCTTTACGTTTGCCGTCGAGGACCTTCCGGTCTTCGGCAGGCAACTTTTTGAGAATCGACTTCCCCGTCATGTACGATCCTTTTCTGCGATCACTTAAATCCCTGTTGTAAAGTTCGTATTTCGATTGAATTTTAAATATTGGATATTCATGTACTCTTGAATTTTTTTAATTTTTCTTTTTTTAAGAAAATTTGTGTTGTGGAAAGTGTTATTTAAAAAAAAGGACTCTAAATATATTTTTATTAAAAGAAACATTTATGACTGACGATCAATAATTTAACAAAGAGAGTATTCAGTAATTGTTAAATAACTAAATGAATGTAATCAACAACTGAATTACAAACGTGTCAAATTTCACGTAATATTCAGCATTTATTAGGAGATAATTTCCTAAATGTCGGCAAAATAACACAAGGGAATAACTTTCTGAAACTCGATGGCAATGAGGTCGACATCGGGCAACAAATCTGGAAACAAACAGTACGCGTTAGAACGATAAAACGATGAAGACCCGCCAAGTTTTAACGAAGCTTTTCTCTGTGAAATTATCATATGTTAATTAAAAAAAAAAACATAATTACGCCGTCAACATTCATGAGAGTCCCATCCAGACAGTGCGTCGGGCGATAACCGAATCTATCGTCTGACTTCCGGTATTACAACGTTTCCGCCAGCGTGTGCTACTAATTAAAAAAAAGTCACCGCTGGTTTGCGGAATTAATTATCCATTACGTAGCTCGCGGGATGTATCGGACTGATCGTAAACAGAACCGAAACATTCCGCGGTTACGTTAATCCTTTGCCGAATATGCCACCTCGCGCTCTCATCTCTGCCCTTTCACCCTCTACCCCTCTATCTTTCTCTCACTCTCTCATAGTTGTCGCAACCGTTTTCGTGCACCGCTATATGTACGCCGGATCTGGAGGACCGAGCATTTGCGGCTCGTAATGATTATTATACGCATGTAACTCGCGTCCGCCACCTTTAACCCCACCGTCGACATCGTCGCCGACGACGTCGTCGTCGTTGTCGTTGTCGTTGTCGTTGTCGTTGTCGTTGTCGTTGTCGTTGTCGTTGTCGTTGTCGTTGTCGGGTATTACCATTTGGATCCACGAGCGCGCGCGTTAATTTCACGTGACAAAAACACACGACGCGGATTCGCCGATGCTGAAACACCGTTCCCTCGTTAAACGCTTTGGGCGCATTTAGTAATTTCGGCTCATTGTAATTATGCTCTGCTTACTACTTCCATATTCAACCGCACTCGTGTATGCCGAGCGACCTAAAATGTGCCGTATCAAACACGGCGCGTTAATACACGTATCATTTTTAGGAATACATCTATATTAATTAACTCGTTTCTCGTACTAGTAAGTGCAAATAAATATTGATTGTTTAATGAATTTGATTTTGCAGAAATATTGATAATGTATTGAAAATAATGCAGGCATATACATTCATAACCTATCTTAGTTTCATAGTTTAAATTTCACTTATATTTTTATACAGAAAATTGGAAGTGTACTAGTATATTAAATTTTATTTTATATATATATATTATATGTATGTTAATTTTTTCTAAAATTTTGCGAGATCAATTATATTTACGTTACATTGTAGTTACATGAAATATCCGACAAGCTTCAAGAAAGAGAAAGAAAATATTCTACAATTTTATAATAGAAGCTCGACAGGTCTTATTACAAATAAATCTTTTCCATTTATTGTAAGTAACTATCATGCATATAACTTCTAACTTAAGTGAGATAATTACGTAGCCCCCTTCCAACGTTTCGGTCGTTCTAGACTCTCACTTCAATCATTGTTCCGTAAATCTTCATAATGGGACGTCCTCGATAATAAAGGATACCGGCAATCCAAGCTGAGGGAGTTGCGACTGGCTTATTTATCCAGATAAATAATAGGAAATAAAAACGAACCGTGCCCCTGTGGAACGAGACGCAGGATCCGTGCTTCCATAACAAATGCTCGGCACTCGATCTAAATTGGGTTACCTACGGATAGTGGTACCCTCCACACGCCTTCCCCGCTTCACTCCCCTTACGAAACTCTCCTTACCTCTCTTTCTCGTCGCTTCTTCATTGGACCTTCCGACGACTATCCCTCTCGCGAAAGCTGGATATCTTTTGCGAGAGATCCAAGTCAGGACAACCGGCCATATTGCTGGCTTTCTTTTTTCCAGCTCGTCCGCTCCCTCGGATCGTAGCAAGACGTTCTAGGGGAGGTTGGATAGATTTTTCTTGGCGGACTTAATCTAATCCTCTGGTATAAAGCGACGATTGAGGAGGTTCGCTTCGTTTTTCTACTTCGTCTTCCGGTCGAAACGAAAGCTTCCAAATGACAGATAACTTCGGTGACTCTCGGACTACGTCGAGATGTTTGGCCCAAATATAAATTAAGTTGGATTTGTTTGCAATATATTAGCTTGTATTAATTCTAAAACAACGATTTCTAATCTGCAATTCTATTGAAGATTAAGCAAGAAAAAGATAATTGAATTTAGCATAATTGAATTTAGTTGACTTCAACACAAAATTGCAGTTAAACTTTAATTAACTACATACTAAAAATATGTTGTTGCTCACTTTTTTAATAACTTTGCGTTTTTTAGGGATAGAAAAAAATAATTTTAATAAACAGAAAAAAATTAATAAACGAAATATTTTTGTCTTGACGTCTTTAAGAGTTTGCTTCAACGTTCACACGCGTTATACCGGAAATAAAGCTATCTGAGTATATAGCCTTCGACCATAATATCTATTATACGCCCGTCGTTTCTCAAATGGATAGCTCAGTGATGATTCTGACGAATGATTAATGATATCCGAAAGTATCCTTCGCCTTTATTCTTTTCTTTATTCCCAGAATGTCCATCAAAGTGCCCGTACACATAAAATCAATCTATTTACATTCACCTAGAATCTTAATTTAATTTATTTTGAAATGAAAACTCGTGTAGGCGGTTTAAAAAATTTCGTTCATTTTTTTATTAAAAACGGACAAAATTGCTACTAATCGCTAATTTATTACAAATATATTCGTATAATTATCAGTGAGTGTATCTTTTCACATATATAAATAAACACCAAACTTAATTGACTAAGCAGTGTTGGGACAGTTAATGCTGTCTTTTCCTCAGCGCATCGCTCCTTTCGTCTCGATCGAAAGCTAGCTCGTGGAAAACAGAATCCTCGTTCCGGATCTCTGGTAAGAAACTGCATTATAATTCCAGTCGCCTGCCGGCTGCTAACGATCCTCGACTAACGCCGAGAGAAGAGATCTCTTCTTTCTCCGTCTCTCTTTCTGTGCCGCTCTCGCTTCTCGCCACCACGTCCTCATTTCTCCCGACTTCTTAGCCAATACCCCACAATTAGCTTATCCTGTTAAACTCCGACCTCTCTTGCTTCGTTGAATTCGTTAAAATTAACCTTTCTGGCAGGCACCTGGTTCGACGTAAACCGCAACGACGTTCTAGCCCCGGCTTCAGCTCTTGTCGGAAAAGAGTGCTAATGATGGTAGGACCGATTAAATACACTGAAATAAAGAGGACGATTTTAGAAAGAAGAGTTTCCTGCTTGAAACATTAACTCATTGGACACTACATTCGTTAGAGTTCATTAAGATTATCGCGGATGAAAACTGCTAGCAAAAATCTCGCGGCAAATGCGATTACGAAGGAAAATTTAGAAAAATGCAAATTTATATAATGTTTGTATGCGCCGTTGACATTCTAGATCGCCCATTGTTTTAAATCCATTTTTCTTCTATTCTTTGTGAAATTCTACTATTTTCTTAATTACAAAACTAATTTATCAGAATATGAAAATAATGATGGAAGTAAATGTATGAGGCTAACGAGTTATAATTCAAAGAAAGGGACGAAAGTGTTTCGACTGAAACGAATCTATAGACGTGCGCGTTATTCAAGCGTTTCGTGTGTGTCAGTTCGTACACGTAAGTGTCCTCGCTTTCCACGGTGATCCGGCAGCGATGGCTCACCAAATCCCCACAGAGCCATGTAGCGTCAGTCCCCGGTATACGAACCCATTATCAAAATGGGCTCGTTTCTTACCCGGACTTGTCTTCATCCTCTTATTGGAATTTCTTTCATCCCTGTAGTTACTCCCATTCGTCCGTTCGTTCGTTCATTCGTTCGTTCGCTCATTCATTCATCCATTTCGTTACCCCTAATACCACGAATCACTGATAAATTAGGTACATTCATGCGAACCGTGACTTTGTTAATAGCAGCTGATAATAACTCTCTTATCCACCGATATATTAATCGGAACATCTATTTATTAACTGTACATTGACGTACATATTTTTCTTTCCGATTGTATTCCTTTCTTTTTAATGATTTCCCAAATTATAATTATAATTTATTTTATTTATATAAATTTTAGTTATAAAAAATATTTATAAATAAATAATATTTTAATGTATTTTTTACGCACATTATTTTAGTAATGAACATTAATGCTGGTATTGTTATATTATACTATATATTGTATTCCAACACAAATATTTAATATAATATTAATTAGTAATCAAACGCGCGAAAAGTAATTATTAGACTATATATGTAACTATATATAATACATATATAGTTGCGAAATTTTTTTAAATAATGACATCTAGCATATTAATAATTCTTTGAAATGATTGTATAATTCATACAATTATACAGTTTGTTAAGTAATACATTATTATTTTGACCGTAAAACGCTGGTCAGCAGTCCCCTTTATAAAGCATTCCAACCTTGTTCTGGGAATCCCACAGGAATCCCAGCTGCCTTCCGTCGTAGTGGACCCTCTCTCGACCTAGGTCGAGATCGACGGCCTCGGATGTATCTTCTTACCCTCTCATGCTTTTGCTGCCTTCCTATACGTTTGTTACTCGAAGATAATACGATCCAAACCCCCTGTGTATAAATTTATGCTCGGCACGTTTGCGCAAGTGAAATCATCTAGTAATACGAGGCACTGCGCGCTTTCAGAATTATCGTTATTACAGAAAATGAACTATCGAGTAAGAAAAAGATCCACTTCAAGATCGCAGTAATTAGTGAAGCATTAACCAACATAGTGCATATCACTTGCATTGTATAACATAAAATTTTTATAATCAATCGGATCATTGATCACTTCCTCGAATATATCCACTTAAGTGATTGCACCTGAACAGAGAAAGCGCAGAGGTATCTCCGATTACACTGCGTTTGAGGAGATATAGCCACTCGCTGGCCACTACACGACCAATCGAGGGTCGTTTCTACCCCGAACTCCTGAATAGCCTTCGAACCGTAACCCTCGTGACCCCAACCCCATCGTTCCGGATGCAACAGGTGATATCCTTTCTCGATATCAGACCCATATGCCGTGCTGCAACATCTCCCCGATAGCTCTCACTAGAAAGATTAATCGTACGTTTTGCGTATTCAAGGTTTTTTTTTTATTTCTTTATTGAATTTAACGGCTGAAATTTATGAACTCGTAAAATGCATAGGAAGGTGTTTCTCTACCTGTATTAATTACTGTATCAAAAGTATATAATATTTCATTGAATGTTAAATAACAAAAGAGGATAATTTAACGTATACATATATTATACACTCTAATTGTAGAAAGAAAAGACAAAAATATTGTATTACCATTATTATACACCGATAAACTGATATAAGTGATATTATTTTTATTATACTAGATATTATTGTTTTCCAATATTTTATTCGATTATTGTTATAACAATTTTTATGTGACATTATTATGCAATATAATTAATAGAAACCATCTAATATTTTGTCATAAGATTTTTATCTTAATCTTACGAAGTTTAATATTGTAACGTAAAATTTGGCTGGCATCTTATGACATCTTGGCGGAACCACTGAGAATTTAAGATGGCATCTGGAAGTAAGGAATCAATGCTTTGGCAGTGATTTATGCCGGTAGAAGGATCGGGGCGACCAAGCCGTTTTTCCAAGTCTGTTTCCGATACCGGAGATCATTAATATTTTAATGCGCCTGTCATTTCAGTTAACGGCGAAGGAAGAGGAAAATGCGGGGTCGCTTTTAGCGAAATCGAGGTCTCAATAATTACGTCACTCGCAGGCGCGCCCTGCTTTTGATTCATAGCACAACAGAACTGCGGTGGGGTGAGCCTCTTCGGATAATCGGAATTCAATTAAACTATTAGCATCAGGCTTCTTCTACCCCTTGGAAGGAGAGAGTAGTGGCGGAAACCGCGTCGGGAGGGATTTAATACGATGGAAGATCGAACTACATCGGCAAACGCGTCTGGAGAAACGAAATCCGTTTTCAGAGAGAGAAAGAGAGAGGGGGGAGGGGGGGGGGGGAGACATTCCGACAATCAAATAATAAATGTCTAGACACATTGAAATGTTACGATTGTTTATTATATTAAACTTTCTCTATCATACGTTACATCTTCAAATTCACGGTTGCTATAGTACATCATAATGATAGTCTGCTTCTATTCGAATAATCTTTCAATAATTCAGCATGTGGAGGGACAATAATATTAATATTCCATTGCAAAACAATTTTTCATTGCGACCCTCGTTGTAATCTACGACTGATTTAAGGATTAAACGGCAACCTTTCCCGATTTCTTCGATTCGTCAAATGATAATCGCGAATCCGAAAGTAACTCCGAAGTAGACAAAGCCAGAGAAGAGCTTAAGCTGACATTTGGGAAGAGGGTACTTTTCCTCCACGTGTATGCGTGTGTATGCGTTCGTGTTTATACGCGTTCTCGTAGATTTTTGGGGGAGCGAGGTTTAGGACAACTGGAGCATCAATATACGAAGCACGAAATTCCAGCGTCGACGCAGAGAAAGAGAGAAAAGGCGAGAGGAATCGCCGAGGGTGTTTCCGCCAAGCACCATACATCATACGTAATGTCGGATCCGATTCTCATATTATATCCTTACGTGGATAGATAGATTTATGTCGTCTGCGACGAGCTCAGAACGAGCTCAGGCATTCAGCTCAGATGCTCGCGATGGCACAGGCGGAACGAAAATCGACAGTGCTAATCTTCTGCGTTTTCATTTCACTCAGACAAGTGAAACGTCGCTGTCTCACCAATTCATAGACGACAAGATGACCTTATTTGATTCTCGCAGACATAAGATAAAAGCGAATAGTAGCCACGTTGAAATATTTTAATAATATTGAATATTTGACTACAAAGTGTACGTTAGTCGGAGTCAAAAATTCTCATTTAAGAAAATTCGAAGAATCTAGATTTTAATGATTTTCGATAAAAAGAAGAGGCAACTTGTGATTATACAAAAGGATTATAATGCAACCAAAATCAGCGATTATGATTAATTAAAATCTTAATTTAGAATTTAGAAGGGTTGGCTGTTAGAAGATTAGATTACGTAAGTGAATATAATTTAATGTTCTTTTTGTTTCTTGATTTTCTGATTGCGAAATAGCTGATATCAGTACGGAGAAATACATCAGTGGCAATCTTCCGATTATACAAGAGTCTGGTGCGAAGAAGTAATGGCAACTGATTTGAATTTTACGGCGGCTCCGAAATATCGTGGATGCCGAAGCGTGGAACGCAATTTAAATTATAGTACCTATCCGTACATAATTTATGCCCTTGTTTTCTTGGCAACGCATATACCGTGTCTACTTTGGGTGAGAACGCGTTTCGCGGAAAATCGACGGACTGCATGGAAGGAGGGAATGACGCGCAATTTAAATTATCCTGAATAATTCTCGCAATATCCGATCTTTATGGCTCGGAAAATGCGACCGTCTTTCCGCAGCCTATAACGACACGATTTCCGCCACCGGATAATGGCCTCCTTAATGTTCCTCCAATCTACCATTCGGCGAAATTTTACAAACGACGTTCGAATTTAGTAGCTCTCAGCTTTCGATCTATCGCCTCTATCTTTCCCACGAATAAGTCTAATCTTATTATTGCATATTAATCTTTCTTTTAATGGTAAATTTGCGCATTTCACTCATCTCATTATAACTGGCATTACGGTGCACAAATTCAAATGAGATCGTTTTTATCGACTCGCTTTTATCGACATTTATATTAAAATATCTAATTAATAAGAATTTCATATAGGGAATTCGGTTGGATGCGCTATAGTGCAATTAACGCCGTTATACATTGATCTAATCTCAATGTAAAAGTAAAATATTTCGAATAAAATGCCCCAGTCATATTTTATCAAATAATACAATAAAATATATTGAGGATTTCGTTGCTTAATCTATCTCTATATTTATATTAAGCACACATCTTTATATCGATTTGCGTACAATGGTTTTAATGTACATTAGTACATTCCAATTGAATTCGCTAGAAGTCGTACATTCAAATTTTAATTGGCGGAAATGTGCAATATTTTTCGTTGCGCAACACACTACCGTCGACTTGTGCAAAACTAATAAAAGCAAGCTCAAATGAAGAGGAAGAAAAGGGATCCGTCACGGGGAGCGGCTTGCGGTCGAAGGTATATATCTTTGATTAACGACGTCGAGAAACACCGGCTATATATAAATACTATGGAGACCACGATACCGATCAAGCCCTCAGACGCACTCGGTAGCACCCCGTTAACAATAAGAAATATCGCGATGGGTAATTTATTACCTATGGCAAAAAGCGTCGTCGGCGCTGCCACCGTCGCCGCCGTGCCGAACGAACAGTTTGACCGGCCGCGACCGGTTACAGATGACTCCTATTTATTACGTATATGACGATCTTGCACTCGTCGCCGACTTGCTTCCGTTGTTAATCCCGCGTCCTGAGACCGAGAAGAATCGCATCGCCGATGAACAATTGCCGCGATTTTCATAATCGACCGCTGTCGTTTCGATACATCATTCTTGTGACGTTGCATTGGGGCGTATTTACGTTCTTTTTTTATGAATAGAATTGATTGGGAAGAATATATTGAAGGGGAATGCAAGCTGGTACTTATCAGTCATGAGAGAATTCTCAGTGTTTTACATTTATGTATTTTTCTTGATATAAAATTGTATTTCTTTCTGGAATTTCTTCTTTCTTTGTGTTATTTCTCAGTCTTAGTTATTTGGTATACCATGTATCTTTTCAAATATAAATTTAATAAATTATAAAATCGACATTGCTTGTCGCACGTGGGTAGGTTATACTTATAAGTGGTAGGAATACTTATAAGTGTGTGAAGAAGGTACATAAGCAAATTGTGAATATGATAATGCGCCGCCTTCGCAATCCGACGTTGTATTTCAACGACGCTTCTTCTCGACTGCTCGGTCATTTATTTCCCGAAGCTCTACTCCATTTCACGACAACCTGACGAATGGGAATATTCCCTATCTCCTATGATTGCTTGAAGTGAGCGATTTTCACGCCAAGGCAAAATGCTGAGGCAATATACCGTTGCGAGAAGCACGAGAGATATTTAGGAATTTTTGTCCGACGCCTCTCTTTCCTCCAGTTTT
This sequence comes from Trachymyrmex septentrionalis, assembly GCF_001594115.1. Lineage (NCBI taxonomy): Eukaryota > Metazoa > Arthropoda > Insecta > Hymenoptera > Formicidae > Trachymyrmex > Trachymyrmex septentrionalis. Next base: position 2,169,287 of record NW_017304543.1, read on the forward strand.
ATAATCTTCAATATTAAACATTTTTATAATTACGTTTAAAAACTTGATTAAAGTTACTGGGAGGTTTTTCCTCTTGTTTATTCTTCGAAAGAATTAACGATCTCAATCGTCAGCCTAGAAATTATCTGTACTTTGAATTTTTTTTTTTTTTTTTTTAAGAAAAATTAGCTCACATTAATTAAGGAAAATGATAGCACCGTTAGTTTTAAAGGAAGAAAAGTATGAGGAATTTGATGTACCTCGCACACCGCGATATTCAGGCAAGGCGCTTTTCGCGAAAGCAACGTGCTAGTCGCGGAATTTCAGAGACAGACTGGAAGACCAGGGGGAAACCCTTACAGCCGTATATACCGTGTATCACCGAGAATTTATATTTTAAATCGACTCGCATTAGGAACGCGCGTTTAAACCGCGGTAAGGCCGCATTCCCTCACGGCCGAGGACTGAGAGAAAGCACGTGTCGTATGGGCTTCCACACGTCGTATCAAACGCGTGTAATAACGTGACAAATGGCCACTTTACACGGCGACCACCGTAGGGACATTCTTGCCGGCGCGGGCATTATGGTTTAACGTTTGACGTTGGTCTCTTTAACCCCCACGACGGTAGGCCCCCTTCATCTTCCATTGTCGTGCCTCCTTCAGGACCAAAGGGATGCAGAGGGTGCGACAACTTAGTTCAGTCATTCCGACATTCTGCGAAGACAACGAATGAGCATCAATATATTCTGCCGGATCGTAAAATCTCATCGAGCTACTCGAGATCGTATACAAAGAGAGTATCATAGTGCTTTAGATCATACACGCGCAGTGCAGGAATGAATATTTTAAATTGATTTGCTTTATAAACCGATTTGAAGTTAACAGACATTTCTGCATTATTCGTTACAATTTGAAAAGAATAGTTTTGCTGAAATATCAAAAAAGTTTAGCTACATACAAATCTGAAAATAATTTTATCGAACTATCAAAATAATTATACACGGTGTTAAAAAAACTATTCAGCATTTATATTGTACACTATACTCTCAATTTTTGTTTTTTAATATAAAAATGCGGAACTCTCTTTATTTTTGTAAGAATTGTAGAAGACTATGAGAAGTGTTACTAGAACTGTCATCATTTCTTTCGTATTAATAGAAGTACTAACTTTACGACTATCCATGAAGTCAGCAGGACAATTATTAACATAAATGAAATAATGATAGTTCCAGTAGCAATTTTTTTCCCACAGTTCTACAATTCCTTATAAAAATAAATAAGTTTTGTATTTCTATATATTAAAAAGTCAAAATTGAAAGTACAGTGTGTGCACTATCTATTCTACAATATAAACGTTAAATGATTTTTTTAACATTTTGTACACACTTATCGTACTTGAATTTACTACATAATTATTTTGATGAAATTCTACGAAATTATTTTCAGATCTGTATTCACCTAAACTTTTTAATACTTCAGCAAAATTGTTCTGTTCTTGCACAGACGTAATAAATATAAATTGCATTCCCATGAAACTATCATTTATAAAAATAAATGGCTTCGTATCGTTTTCTTTCACTAAAATATCGAGTTGAAGAAAGATAGAGATAAAGAAAGAGGTTGATATTATTCAATTCTTTCTAAGCGCAGCTTTCGGAGCGCAGCTTCAGAGATTAGCAGAAATACGCAGCCTGTGTTACGTTCATAATTGCAACTCTTTTCTTCGTAATATCGTTCACGTTAATCCCTAAAATTTTTATCTCGAATACTCGAGCACAACACTGCGATCCCAGGTCGAATAGCGGCCATATAAGATCGCGCGGCAACCAACCAAAGTTTTGATTTCCATATGTCACGCTTTTAAAATAAATCTCGGTCGGCTACGCGTGCGCGCGCGCTGGGAAAGTACTTCGGAAAGTTACCTGTTACACGCGGACTGAAAATTAAACCGGGATACCCGTGTACAGGACACGCACGTGTCCGCTCGTAAATGCACGCGCGCGGAACTCACGAGATATTTTACAATTACTGCGAAATCCATTAAGGCGAACCGAAATAGCGGCGTGCACGGGGCCCGCATATACATATACGCGTAAGAGCGCGCAGACGGAAATTCGCGAAACGACAAGAAGTTCTTGCGGAGTTATACGGTCTTCTCGTCGTTCTCTCGCGGTGAGCTAAGTCACGTCGTGGACCAGTTGGGAGAACACGCCCCGTGGAACTTGGCGAATATTTATGTTCACTCGTTCGTTTATCTCGTTATTCGTTTGAATACTCCCTTTGGACGATAATCTCATATGTTGCCATTAGCAGCAAGAATATGTGGAGTCACATCGCTGAATCGCTGAATTAAGACTGCAACTCAATTTACAGCAAATAAAAAAATCTATACAATTTTCGATTTTCTTCTCCGAAAGTAGAGTAAATCGATGTACAGTCAGACATTGAAGAAGATATAGTGCAATTGTAAAATAAATCCAATATTTGATACGACAAATTGAATTAAAGATTAATATATTCATCTATACAATAAAACAATGAAATTC
>NW_017304543.1:2171913-2179955 GCF_001594115.1 Trachymyrmex septentrionalis
ATAAATCGATGTACAGTCAGACATTGAAGAAGGTATAGTGCAATTAATAGTAAAATAAATCTAATATTTGATACGACAAATTGTGTGAATTAAAGATTAATATATTCATCTATACAATAAAACAATGAAATTCGAGTTTTATACGAAGATAATTGAACCTGTTAAATAATGTTGGCTTTGATGTTTTCTTCTCCGTTGAACCTTTCTGGCTTTTCGACCGAAGCGTCGGCGCGAATCGAGAATATCTGTGCATTTGTACGTGAAAATGAAAGTCATAGTACTACATAGTATACGAAGAACCGCCTCGTAAGATGCTGCGAGGGGGCCGAAGATATGACACTCGCGTTGTGGTTTTAACTCCTGGTTATATTCCCAGGTAGAAGATTGCTAGATTCCGGCGAGCTGTATCTGCCTGTACGTACGTATATTCGCGTGGCGCACCTACGTGAGGGTGTATTACGCAGAAACACGGGGCTGAAACGCGGCACCTTTCGGAATTACGTGGAGTCGCGAAGTTGGAAACTGAGATGTACCGAGAGATATTCTTGAGGGATGCGGCGATCAACTTCATCGCATTTGCACAGATTTAAATAAATCCGTTTCTAAAATATTTTTTGAACGGATTCGAAACAGCGATATGTCGTAATTAAAAGTACAGTAATGATAATCGGAATTTTTTCTCTCTTTCTCTATACAGTTATCGCGAAATGTCTTGGTTTCTCAGCCGAGCCAGCGCCTTTCTCGCTGAGAAACATATTTCTCTTCCATGTGCTGATAGAAACACAGTCGCAGCGAGGATATTACGTATCACAACAATATGTGGGCTGGCACCGTGTAAAAACACGGTGTTTTCGACAAAGCTAGAGTGAGCAGCCAGGAATTGCGAGTCGAGTCGAGTCGAGTCCGACGATGGCTCGGGAGGAGTCGTGCGAATAAAAGGGAAATGTATGGAAGGAAAGATCTAATTTGTTCCTGTCGGGTCCGCTTTCGGATGCATAGGTGGTGGTTCCAGAGGGAAGAGGGAGGGACGTGGTTTCGGGAGGAGGATGGGGCGGAATTAATATTCATAAGCGTCCAGAGAGGTCTCGAGGGCGGGGTCAACTTACATGTATCTTTCGCTACTGACCCGAGCCACTGGCGCGATAACGGTCGGGAATTAAAATACTGCCCGCAGGTTTTAACCCTTCTTCGTCGTTCGGGGATACGCGGCGTACGCGGACGTTGCCGATGTCCCCCCACAACCCTTGATGGCAGAGACGGGCGGTGTTTCTACTCGGAGATCCTTAAAACTTCGGATGTAACATCCGCGCAATCTTTTGCGGGATCTACTTGCTATTGTTCCGCGAAATGTAAATTTGGATTAACGGGCGCCGTTTAAAAGGAGGAGGAGGCGGAGGAGGAAACGAGACCAACCATGAACCTCGCAAATTCATTCTGAGAATTCGTAACGCGTGAATGAGCACAACGAGTGTGTCTTCTTTGGATGCGCATACGTGCTCAAAATGCATCGTCTGCAAAACATAACGACTATCCACGTTGATCTAAAGTAGTTCTGGTATTGTTAAATTTTAATCCATATATATATGACATATCCTAGAAAATTAATTTCCGAGATTTCTAGATAGGAAATTTTGTAAGTAAGTGTATATTTTTAAGGAGCGTTTTAAGAAGACTATCTCAAAAATATTGATAGGACATTAATCGCTCGGAATTAGCTAACTTATTCGAGAAACGTTATGCAAATCCTATCCTTTTGACAATAATTTGTGGCACAAGCAGATTTCATGTAAAATATATCTCTTGTTTAACAAATGATCTTAAGTTCGTGAATGATGTTGTTCCATATCTGATGTATTGACAAAAATATTGATATATATTCATATGTTACTTGCGGAACTCATTGGATATCATTAGTCGAGGTGACTCATTGAGCACAAAGTGACACAGCAGCGCTAAAGACGTCTCGAAGACAGGGCTGGGGCTGGATGAGCCAGCGTTTCCTGCGGTATACAATTAGTCCTCGAGTATTAATCCTGCCCGCTGGCCGTTACCCGACAGGATATTATGCCGCTGGAGGCGGCGAACAATGCGGATTATACGGGGAAAACGCTTCGATAGCGTTTCTAATACGAAATCCACGTGGGCGGACGACGATGGTGATGGTGATGGTGGTTCACTACCACCAGCATCTCCGGTCGGCGGCAAGCGGGTATGCCGTAAACGTTAGCCCACGAACCGACTTAACTTGGCTGGCAATAATAAAATGATATAGGAGGCGAAATATGCATTTAAATTATCGCCCCGCGATAATAATTTGCATACCGCTGCGCGGCGCCTCTCCGCCACTTCGATGGGCCCCCTCCCGGTTCGCTTAGTTTAGCCCCGTTTAATTTAAATAATACTTCTCGGCGCGGGGGAAGCCGAGGCCGAGGCAAGATATACATAAAATCGCCATAACATTATAAATTATAACTGATACGGCTTATATCGCGAGAGCGAGAGCTCTCCTCTTGCTCATCCTCTCTCCCACTCCTTTCTCTCTTTTGCTTTCATGTTTCCTATCTTCTTTTCCGACGTCGTCATCGTCGTCGCGCGGAGATACGTATTCGGACGATTACGGATACCTAAAGGGCTCCTCGCCCGATTAAGGTACGCCAAATGAGGCTCCTCGATCCCCGAACCATTAATTTCGAATCGTGGGAGCGGAAAGAGACCGAAGTTAACCTCCGGAGCGAAGGGTTGACTTTCTCGCGGTGGATGATTGTGAAGCGGTTTTTGCAGGCAGTGAAATACTTTTTAATTCAAATGAACGGAAGGTTTTGTTATACTTATATGTAAATGTGTTTCACACAGCAACTCGCAAACGGCGGGTCGAATAGCTTTCTTAACATGGCGGATCCATAACAATAAAATGCTCGCGTCCATCATTCCCGTTAGCCTAATAACGAGCGAAAGAATTAATAATCCACCAGCGGATCGAAGAAACTTGAATTCTATGGTAATCAAATGGCGGTCATCGCGATATGAATTTCTCTCTTCCATCCCGCCGGCGATTCCACGCTCGCAATTGCCTCCACCAATTTTATTCGCACCCATACACGAGTGAAACGTGCCACTGTGCCTCAAGGCTTTACGTTATTATTTTATTAAATCGTAATATAGAGAGAGAGACGACCGGGGTGTTTGAACACTCGTCTGATGCGACAACAGTTGTATACTTTTATATTGTTGAGTGCTACAGAAATCGTGGCTTTCTGTAAATCCATTACTTTAGATACGAAGCGTCATTACGATCTAAATGTTAAGATATGTTGAATTAGTATATATATTTATTTAAATGAATTAATTTCAGAAATAATAATTACGTGCCGATATGGTTGTCGGACTTTCAACGCAATCAATCTGAAATATTAATAATCTCCCCAAATCTTAAAAAACTGTAATAAACTTATTGCGAAAAATATTGCCTCGGCCGGGAGTCGAACCCGGATCTCTTGCATTCCGTGCGAGGCAATATTTTTCGCAATAAGTTTATTACAGTTTTTGAAGATTTGGGGGGATTATTAATATTTGGAAGTCCGACAATCATATCCGGCATGCAATTATTTCTGAAATTAATTTATTTAAATGAATATATATAGTAGTTCAACATCTTAACATTCGGACCATAGTGGCGCTTTGTGTCTAAAGTAATGTATTTAATATAAACAGTCACAGTTCCAATCATATTATTTCTGTAAATCATAGATATAAAAAATTTCAAAAGAATATAATGGATTTTTACCACCAGGACATCGGTAACTTCGGAGCTGTAAATTTTGATCGAAAATCAAAATCTTAAATTCCAACTTCCTCTCTCAGTTTGCTTCGACTGAGCAATCGTCCGAATATGCTTGAATAAGAATTCTGTCGATTAAATTCTCATTTGAGCATTAATTATCACGGTATGAAATTGTTTTTTTAATCAGTGAATAATCACTGATATCAGTTCCAAGTTACTGGATAATTCAGTGAAATTCAATTGTAAAAAAAAGGAAGTTTAAGCATTATATAATTACAATATTTGACCGACAATATTTGTACGTTAGTTTCTATTATGCCACATTTAATACCATGTTTCATTGATGTTTTTTTTTTTTAAGTTAAATTTTATTGAGTGAATTTACTGAGTGTGATATACTTAGAACATATCAGTGATTATCTACTAATTCAGATTTAGAGAGAAGTTGAAAAAATTGAAAAGGGATGCGGCATTCAAATGAAATATCGCGAGAAAATGTCCACAGCACCCCTTGTACGTGTACACACCCCGGCGGATTTCCTCATACATTGGACGGCCTCATGCTATCTGTACCGCGCGACGCTACCCATCATCATGCCAGCCAAGCCACGCAATTCCGCAAAGTATGCAGATCTAAGAATTCAAATGGCAGCCCTATACCGCCCGTAAAATGGCGGACAATCGCGCTCGTAAACCACTATATTAAAATTCTATATCGTCCCCCGTGTAGCCATCACCTTCCGCCCCTCAACCGTCGTTACCCCTTGTCCCGTTCTTCGCGCTTTTCCCGCTCTGCACGAGGGTCCAGACGACAACCTCCCGCACCCACCTACCGATCCTTACATTGTACGGAGTTTGCGGGGCTATTCACCGGACGTTGGCGTTTACGTGCGTGCCGCGGTCATGCGTACGGACATTGACGCCTCGTGACCGAAGTATAAAATGAGCGAGCACATTTACTTGCGGAAATGAAGCAGAAAAGCGACGAACATGCACGTTACGTGGTAGGACATAAAAAACTGCAGTAACATTCTTTCAGTCTCTTGAGACGATTAAATGGACTTGCTATCAATATAAAACTATAAATAATAAGAATGAACGAAGAGTTCGAGTCTTTGTTTAGAAGCCATCCATCATTTTCGTTTATATTGTTTATATATATATATATATAGTTTTAGAAAATTAATTATCTGGCCAATGCGCCATTATATCGATAATTTCTTCAAACTGTTGTCCAGGTATTAAAAATTATGTAGCAGATATTAAAAATTATTTTACGCATGGTGGAAGAAGACAGGCGAGACAATAACAGCAATTCAGATCAATCAAATTTGGGTCCTAAATTTTAATCTTACTGCACACCCCTCAAGTTATCTCACCTGTCTTCTTCCATCATGGTTTTACGTACCTACAGCATTAATGGTTTATATTTATATTTGAACAACTGATAATGAAATTAGCATTGTCACAACAGTTTAAAGAATAGTCTAAAGAAATAATCAATATAACAGTGAACTATTCGGACAATTAGTTTATTCGTAGATTAATTACATTTTACACTCGTTTAAACGAATGTCAAAGTGAATTCTAATGAAGTATTTTTATGCAATGTCACATAATTGAGAATTTTTTAAACACGCTATCAACACTGAATTATTTAACGCGATTGTTTAATGTTAGTATGCACAACGAAAATCGATATTTTTACAAATGCTCATCACAATCTGCGATCGGAATACTCGCTTGGTTGCATTCGTGACCATTCACCGGACATGTTTATGTCATGCATGCGGGCATTGGCGCCTCGATTCTTGGATGCCCAGTTGGAGACCGTATACGTCCAAGTACATGCATATAAAGTATGCATATCTCCACTTCAGAAAATACGGGTATATCAACTGCAAAGGCGCCGGTAAACGACCGCAGCGATGTCGAAAGGAATTTTACTTCGCCCGTAGTGCACGAGAAGGCACGAGATCGCGACTCTCCCCGCATAAGAATTGCATTCGACGAACGTGCAAAAACAATCCGGATAAAACAAATCCTATAAACGCGCGAAAGAGAATTTTGGTATTCTTTTAATATCGTGGGAAGTAATCCACGAATCCACTCTGCCTTATATGACTCTATTTGTAAGATTCTTTCCTATCTTCGTGACACAAGTATTGTTCTCTCTTTGTTATTCGTTCAATGCCGAGAAAGATAAAATAATGTTTGTATCAACTAATGTCATTAAAGTTAATTCTTAACGTCATTAGAAAGTACCCATTAAATAGAATGTATACCTATGTACCTCGATTTAAACAACTGAGTCGAGAAAGATTAATGAGAATGACAGGACAAAGCCAGTCGATTGTATCGAGTCGACGAAAGATAACATTTTAAAAAAGGGTGGCCACGAAACGTACAAGCGTGCGTAACCGCAGGAAGAATGGACATACCCCGTGATATCGGCGAATTCTTTTACGAGCAAGGGTGCCGGAAGTGCGCGAGGGCGGGAAGAAAACGGAAGCAAGTAACCGTAATGGCAATTACCGTTCGCGCATATCGCTGATTCACGTGTGTCTCACGTGTGTACGCAACGAAGAGCGTACGCAATAAGTTAATCGCGTTAGCGGCTCGCTTGATTAAACGAGCGATCAGCCTTGATGGCTGTCCGCCGTGGGTGCGGCGCGGTCGAGCATTAATACAAAACTCGATTGTCATTCGTCGCCTGACCCCCCCGCAGCCCCCTGATTACGTCGATTCATTAACCGTGCCGCTCTACGTACGTTGTTCCGAGGGCCGCGGCCCTGAAAATCAACTGACCTTTATCAACGTAACGTCGTAGGGCCGAAATTGTCCGCACGCGATAAAATGTGGTTAATGATGCTATGCGATCGATACGTGGGCTAAGTAGAAAGAAACGATGCGTTTATTATGCGACGATTTCACAACGTAATATAGGGAAACTGAATTATTCATCGTTATTCACGTTATTTGAGTTCGAATATCTTATCTTTATGCCCTGTACTTTTTACAGTTTCATCTGGAAATATATATTTAAAAACTGATTCTTTTTATATATACATATATAATATATTGTTTTACAATTTAACATTTAAATAGGTAGGTGGTTTAAAGATACGGAAGTTGATAGGTGGGATGCTCGGAATATCCCAAAAAAAATTTTAATTTTATAGTTTACATTTTTTAACCAATTTATTATGTTACAGTTTTTACATTAATTATGTCCTTGCGAGATAGAATAATATAAAATGAACTTTAAGTCTTTTGGGGATTTTTGGGCAATAATTTTTATTTTCCATAAGAAGGTCGTAAAGAAAAGTATATCAGATGCTGTGGCCATCCCATCCATCCATTCAAAAGTTTTGGGAGACGAATGTATACTTGTATCTTATCTGCATTTGCTTTCCGAAACGCGGCTCACGAGACTCGATTAATAATCGATTGATCCCGCTGAGGCTGAGACGACAAAGAGGCAACGAGATGAGACGGGTTTCGACGTCGACGAATGACGCCTTCGCGCATTTAAAAGTTTTCTCCTCGTTAAAACGTATTCCTCGGGGTCGTCGTCGGCAGAGCCTAACGAGAGAGTGCCATGTTCCGCACTGTTGTTTCTTTCTTTCCCCCCCCCCCTCTCTCTCTCTCTCACTGTTAGAAACACATTTATTAATGGCAGCTCGGCTCATCCTGCCGCTAAGTACCGGTAAGAGAGTACCCTCGCTGTTGCTTTTCCTCTTACCGAGAGCCTTCATTCACTTTAGGTAGCTGTCTGCCGTCTCCCGTTTAGGGGGTGGAGAAAGAAAAAAAGACGTTACATTGTCGACGCCTTATTAATCCAGAGGCGAGGGTGAGAGGGTGAAGACTGCAATCTTCGGCGAGGTGTCGCGGGGTTGGGTCCTTTGAAGAAATTAAAAGAACAGAGGGTATAATGTGAACGCATCTATTCCCTAGTCCCCGTCCTGCGCCTCTTTGCTGCCCGCTCCATCCTCCACTCCTTCATCTTTCTCTTTCTGCGTCTTCTTTTTCTTACTTTTCTCACTCTTTCTCTCCCCTGCAAGAACGGGACCCATTAACATTGCCGTTACGCGAACTCTCGCTAAGCACCAGTCAGATAGACATCTCGAGTCTTGTCACGGTTTCTTAAAATCCGACTTATATCCGAGATAGTCTCCCTCCTTGAACTCATTCTCTAAACGTTTTCCCTCGCCTTTTCGAATCCCTTCGTTTTCGCCTTTTTAATACGACGTAAGACAAA
>NW_017304543.1:2180055-2188501 GCF_001594115.1 Trachymyrmex septentrionalis
ATTCTCTAAACGTTTTCCCTCGTCTTTTCGAATCCCTTCGTTTTCGCCTTTTTAATACGACGTAAGACAAAACGAGAAATCATTCGCTGACAAGAAGTCGAGCGATAGAATTTTCATCCCAGTCGATAATGGTAATTTTACTTGGTGACGTACACAGCAACGTCACGTACATTATGTAGTCACGCAAATTGATAAAAACGTAATGGACTGCCGTTATTATCACCACGATGAAATATATATTACTTTATAGAATACGCATTCAGTTCCCAACTTTGAAGAATATAGATATACATCTCACTCGAGTGATACGCACCCCTGCATTTGTATCAATTCACATTCGGTAATTCACGCACGTCAGTGCGGACCCGAAAAGAGAAGTACAGCCATTCCGCGCGAAGAGCGGTCGTCATAATGTAAGGCATCTGCGTAAGGATGGCAAACGAGGACGTTAGCCGAATAATGCAAAGCAAACCCGAGCTGAGATATAGTCCGGCATTTGTTCATATTAAGGCGCTGTCAGAGCGCTCGCAATGCTCGCACGTCCGGGTCAACCCTCTCCCTCTATACGCGACATTTCGGCCGCGTGCCCGCGTATGTTTTGAAATTATATAGCGCGAGAACGCCCGACGTCGTTAGTCAACTCGCGCCGCATCTCGCTGTGTTAACTATGTGTATCTTGAGCACCCGTTACATCGCCATTTGTCAGGTCCGCTTCGCCGTACGCGCGCAATTTCGCGCGTTAAGTCGCGCGCACCCAGCGCGATATTTCGGCCGGCTGTGACAACCCGCGTCCGGGATTTGTCTTCGACCGATGTTTGTGCCGAGCAAACAACGACTAAACGTTACAATGCGAAAGGAATACATCATCAAAGATCATGTTGCGTCCTTTCCAAGCGTTAGCTTCAAATATTCTGCGCACCGTCTTAGACAGATACTGAATTTCGTACAACGTTTTACTAATAATTATAATTTGATCGAGAAATATTATAATATGTAGGTGCGCGTAAAAACCTCGCGCGAAAATCGACAGTCGTCACAAGTGCAGCCGGGAAGTGTTCTTAGTCCTAAAACATTTAATTCGATGAAAAGCGAAATTCCGACTCGTCGTTTCGCAAGCAGACTTTGATCATAAGTGACACGCGCGACTTTACGGTAAACCTAAGTTCTAAACTAATAAGGCAACACCACGGTTTCATGATCGAGGAAGATGGAGAGGAGGGGAAAACGGAGGTAGAAGGGTCCAAGTTTCATGGAGCTACGAACCGGGTCACCGATTACGACGTTGATCGTCTACAGGAGACAACCAAATTGGATAAGTTGAAGGAGTTGGATCTTCTTCGTTGTCCGAATTCCTATTAAGCTCGCGAAGATTTCATCCAAATATATATACATATTTTTCGTTTCCATCTATTTATGCTAATTATATAGCATTTGTATCAAATACATTTTTTTTTCTATTATTATAATATTCTATATAAAGTATTTCAAACTTTTTGTTCAAGCATTTTGTAAGAAATTAACAATTTTAAGTATCTTATGTACGTATCTTTGAACATATCTATATTGAATATTTTTATTGAACTTGAAATCAAAACAATCTTTCATTTGAACTATTTGTCCATTTTAATATTTCCAATTTACATATATTTTCGTTACCGTACTCTCGATCTTCCTTTATTCGCTAAATACAAGTATATAAGTCACGTCCAAGATCGATGTTACGAAAAAAAAAGGAATTATCGCTGATAGAGCACCACATTCGTTTCCCAGTTCGGGTTTTCGCGGCCGAAAGAGAACGAAAAGCGCGCTAGGTGGTTGGCGTTGGGTGTAAATTTGCATTGAACGAAATGAGGCGCTATGGGGGCATTCCAGTCCGAAGTTAATAGCTTCCCAACGATTAACTGTATCCCTCCACCCGTGTACCATCCGTGCGCTACCCTCTTCACCCTTTCTCTATCTCTCTTCCTCTCTGCCTCTTCGCCGTTCATCCCTCTCGCAACTCCTCGTCCTCTTTCTCTCTCGTTCTCCATGCACACATCGTCGTTCTTGCTTCTCGTCGCACGCGCCACGTCCCAGCTACCTATATCGTCCCTTCTAATAATGTATGTACCCGAAGGTCGCGAAATAACTGACTTCGACGGACGACAAATATCGCGATCGAATGAATCGTAAATTAGCCAGGGAAAAAAACGCAATGAACACAACCGATATTCACGAGGAGCGACTCGTTCGTTTTTTTTATCGCAGCGATTGTGGTTTTTGCCTGCCCGGCGGATCATCAATGGCACGCGGGGCTTGGAAAAGGCAGCGCCGCAGCCAATAGTTTCCAGGCGCGTGAAGGCGCCACGGGGGTTATAGGGCATAATTTAGTGGACAGTTTGATATACAAACAATCTTTAATGAAATTCTTGGTGTTCATTAATAACGCATTACAGCCTCGCGCGCCGGTGTGTCGGCATCGGTACCCGGGAATCCCGCGTTGCCTCTCCCTTCGCCCCTGGCTCTTCACCACCCCTTTTATACCCTTCCATTTTCCTGCTCATACTCCGGTGCCGCCGCTTCCGCGCGTACCATCGTCCGTACAAACACCCTTTATCGCCCTGGCTTTCAACTAACCCTTACCCCTCGCCGCCATCGGGGTGTCCTAGATGAACTATTGCGCGAATATGTTTTCATACTGTCACAATGACAATTCAATTTTCTGTCGATCGTTCAAATCAATGGAATTTCTTTGCTTATTTGAAAAGAAAAAGAACGACTTAATTGAATTTGTACTATATTGACTATACTGTTTTGTTCTTGATGCGAGACAAAGTATAGTTACTGAATGATTTATCCACTTTCATTAATAGATAATAGATTAACTTCAATCTCGGTTCAATTTGTTCTTCATCTTTTTTTGTAATTTTTAGAACTAGAAAAAGAAGAAGAGCTCAACCGAGAATAAAATTACATTGGACGAAACAGGCGTTTATGTGAAGTAATGATTTTTAATTAAAGTAAGTTTTAAAAGAAACAAAATTTTATCAGAATATACCTTTGCATTTATCGTATCTTTTAAAGTGTTTAAAGTATTTTTTATTTTTAAAATTTACAACATATCTCGTAAATTTATTTTTCCGCTTCGTCTGCATGCTTTCGCGACGCCACGTCGAATTCGAGACACGATATCCGATATATCGAGACGAAGAAGTCTCCCCCATCGGAGAAACCCGGGGAATAACCAGCCTCTGGGTAGGAAAAAAAGTAATTGCCCCTTGATACACGCCGATACCCCACCTGCGGGGATGCCGCCTCGTAATGATGTTCGCGTTGGCGAACTTAGTTCGAAATTAAATATCGAGGCAAGGAGGTGGAACCGGCGGGGGTTGCGGGAAAGAACGTCGAAGAGGTATCAGGAGGTTGCGAAGGGGGAAAAGAGCGGGCGACGTTGTGCACCTGCCTTTTTCCCGGGACGGCATGATAAAAATCAAACTGGAAAACAAACGAGGAGTGGGATCGTATTATAAAGTTTTTAATCGATAGACGATGCGCGTCTCGGGAGACGGAAGAAGCAACGGGGACGGGTAGGTATCTCGTGAGTAGATAGGTAGACAGATCGGAGGGGGTGGAAAAAAGGTATAGGAGGAAGATGCTCCAAAGAGAAAACGGCGCGATCGGGCGAGGAATCCTGCGGCGTGCTTACTGGCTCGTGTAATAATGAATTTATACCTCGCGCAAGAGCGCTTTCAGGATCGGCGACATACCACTTTTCTTTCTCGCTTCGCCTGCCTTCTTAGAATTTTAATTAATGAAAACGTCCCAGCTGATGAGATCTTTGCTTGAAGATTTCTTTTTATCTTACGGATACGTATCCGCGTTACTGTTACAGAAACGAGATGCAATTCTAGCTGTGACGTGTGTCTATTTCGCGTTTGTATCTTTATTAAAAGTGACTTAAACAAATATATATATAATGAGGCTCGAAAGAATCCATCAGTGCACAGAAATTCTTTATTTTTGCGAATGTAACAAAACGAATAAAATATACGTTTCAACCCTTCAACTCGGGTCCTTATCAATATAAAATATAAATCGAAATTACATAATTAACGCAAATTCCAACTTGATGATTCCCGACAAAAATTAGTTCGTTCTTTATCTAAATACCAAATTAGCTATGTAATGAATAGCTCAATGATTATCAAAATTATTACATTATACAATAATAATATAAAACTTACATATTTTCTTCGTCTAATATCTTGACATTTTCTCAATCAAAATCATGCTGATGACTGATTCTGTGTTCTGTTATTACACATTTTTGTGCATCCGAATAGCTGATGTAGGCTCTCCTGATGGGCTTTTTTACATTTTTTACTGATAAAAGTGATTTCTTGATGAACGCATCACATTTTTGTACGCAAATAAATAAAATTGTGAATCAGAGAATCTTATTTTCAATTTTTTATATCAGTAAAATTATAGCTAGTAATGTTACTAGGATACTACAAAATATTGTTCATGATTTTTATTTTTTACAGACACTACGACCAACGGATCCGCCCATATTTGAAGTCACAAACGTACTGATAAACGAGACAGCAACGCAATTAGCACTATGGGGCAGACTGGGCATTGCTATCATGGAATTGCCGAAGCGATGGGGCAAGGACGCCGTTTACGAAGGCGGCAAAAAAGAGATCCTTTGCATGTGAGTACAAACGGCTTTCTTCTCTCTTATCTGAATACACGTTAATTTTGGAAATCTCTACACTGCCTCTGTGGAAAATGTAATAAAGAAAAGTCGAGATACTTTATGTAAAAATCTTTGCTTGAACTGGAAATTGTATAAATTCACAAGAAATATTATTAGGCATAAAGAACTGCCTTGACCTAATATGGCATTTTTCATATGTATTTAAAAATTTTAATAAAAGGAAATAATATCTTAATACGGACAATCATGTCGCAATAAGACAGTTATGTGAGTGAAAAACAACAATTTATTCCTAATTACACATATATTTTCAAGTCTTTTGACTGTAAAGTATACAATTGTTAAAATGTATACTTGTTAACGGTTTCTCTCTAAGTATAGGAACGTGAGAAAATAATTAAATTAGAGGCAAGGGAGCGACCAATGTCTCGACTACCAGTATCTACTACTACCGAATCACTCTGTCCGGAAAGAAACGCGTATTAAGAAAGTCCAACTCGTAAAAACGGAGATAAGGTTAGCGGTGGATAATAAATCGCGCTATCTGCCTTTTCTCCCCACGCCATCGCTGCGTCTCCTGTAGGCGTCCTAATATCCTGTAATTAAGAGGGTGTTACGGTGACGCCCGGGGAACCCCTTCGGCCTCCCTCTTATGGAATTAAGGTGGCTTTACTCGGTTAGTTTTCAAAAGTTCCGGGGGGCCGGGAAGCACCGCTGAATACTAACCGCCTCATCAACGACACATGCCACCCGAGACTACTGTCTCGCGTAACATTACCCGGTAGTGTGTGCCACCGTCGCCGCCCCCGGTCCCGTTTGCGTTCCGACCCCCGGCCATAATCTTTCGGGCGATTAGAACGTCGCGCAATTACGGGCGCCGTTGGAGATTACATTCTCTCGCGCATCGCTGGATCACGGTGCAATCGATCGTAGCCAATCAATACGTCCGTCGTTCGCGTATCCAACTGATATCCATTCTGTAATATTATACTGTAACAACTTATCTTTTCAGCGACAAAATCGCGATCCCGTATAATATTTTGAAAATTTAAGATTGCTAAAATATGCATTTCTAAAGAATAACATTAAAAATCAAATTAAAATGATGTTGACGTAATATGTTGATGTTCATCGAATAAAATTTGTCGAGTCTTTTAAAGTAATACGAAACTCACGAAATATCTCAGTTTCTGAGGATAAGGATAGGTGTCGCGTGAATCTAAAAACTCGCCTCTGAATTAAGCGGTAATTAATAGCGAAATACGATGACTCTTAATCTGCCGGCGGTATAAATGCGAAAGGGGTAACTGGCTCGTTTTAAGTCGTCCCACGCATTATAATTTCATAATAAGCTGAATTCAGAATAAATGCAGGTACCTTCCCCGACTTCCTGCTAATTCGTAATTCTGAACTTTTTCCGGAAGCGAACGAACCGCTTATTTCTCGAGAGGGAAAGGAAGGGTAACGCGAAAGAGGAAACGGAGGGAACGGAGAGAAAGAGGAAAGCAAGGCAGAGAGAGAGGAACAACCGACCGCTGCTAAACAAACCGGCCAGATTAAGAGCGGCAGTTTGCGCTAAAGTTTTTTCGTCGTTTCACTTAGGCGATTTTGCCCGGCCTGCTGGGTTCGAGCGAATTTATTAAGAACGCACGTAGAGCGCATTATGCGCGCACACCGCGCGAAAGATCGCGCGGAGCAGTTTCTGAGTGAGTCGCGGGAACCATTAGAACGAATCTCGGGGATTTAATGTCTGCCACCTTCCAGCCGGCTTAAATAAGGCTAAATGAAGTTTATGCGTTATTGCTGGAGAAACTTCCGGTAGACCCATGGCGGCATGGCCTAGCCAATGACCTGAAGCTCCGAGTGTTATCATCTCGCGATTTCAAACTAGACACATAACACACAAAATTAGTCTGATTCAAAAGAATTATCTTTCATGTTAGAGAAGATCAAAGATCATTAACCGTATAGGGAGATTATATCAATTAAATTTAAGAATTATTCGTATTTCGTTGAGAAAGGTTTATAAAATTCTCAGTGCGACATTGTAATTATATTGAATTTTGAAAAAAAATACTAATAAATATTTCTTCGAATGTTTCTAAATAATAAATATTTCTTAAATGTAAATATATATTTATTTGATGCAATAACCATTAATTTGATTTAACTATTATTTTTTATTCAGCAAGTATTTATATATTTACTGTAAGTTTATGTCTACTTACTATTCAGAGAAATGTATTAAGCGAATTGTTTTTCAGTGTACTTTTAATTTCAATTTTATGTTGTACTATTTGTACATTCAGAAGTGTATTTGGTTCTAATCGTGATAGAATTAGAAAACATTATTACACGAAATAGATCAGTGTCCTATAATTATAGCAAGTAGTGCCTGTCAGCGAATATATACTCGTAAATATTCATCCAGCCATTTCTTAGTCGTAGACGTGGTTTAGGTCGTTCGCGTTTCAGAATTGGAATAATTGAAGAGATTAAAGATGCAAAAGGTAACTTTCGATTGGACGCTCGACGTCCTCGTCGTCCTCGTCCTGAAACCGAATAACAGGTCCCGCAGCTTGGCGAGCTACGGTGGAGCGGGGAGGACGGGCTTTGGATTAAGCAAATGGCGGCAATAATAGTGATTATTCGGATTATGATATCAGAGCGCGAAGTGGGTTCGCCTGGACTTACTGGCAGCCACTAACTGCCGCGCCGCCAAATCCTGACTTCAAGACACCGGATTAAAACTATTACCACTTCGTGACACCCCTTCGGTCTCACTCCGTTTCATTCCGAGTTCCTTTTTACCCGCCCCGACAGACCCGCGCGTTTCTCTCACCTTTTCCGCCTTCCTCAGATGTTTTTAGCATCCCTGAGGATCAAGAATCTGGCAGTTTCATCAATTTCGTGTGGTAGTTGAGGAAAGATTTATGCTAATAGAGTTTTCGCGAAATGTCTACGTTAATATGTTTTCGTTTCATCGGATTAAAAGCTTCCTTGATTTGTAATGCGCGTAAAATCTATTCGCGCAATTCCATCCATAAAATTACAGGAGAATTATTTCCACTCGTTATTCAATCAGTTGATTTTCCGACACGTACTTACATTATTTTTTATTTGACAAGAAATCTTAATTAAAAAATTACCCTTAGATTTATGTTTGACTTGTCTTTATCCACTGACATTTGACGATTTTAAGTCCTCGATTTAAAGTGCTCCAATAGCGAAGATTCTTTTAGCACAACAATAGATCTTTTTGTACAACAATTGACCTATTATCTTTCTATAATACGTAATCTTAGAAAATGTGAGTAAAATACTTATTCTGTCGCGAGATATATCGTTGTTAAAAATCGTACTACTGTACGAATGCGTTAAGCGTACTCATAAAGCAATAAATAACAACAGTTTAACCACGATATAACGGTTCGTTCTCCATCCCGAGGTAGCGGCGACTCTCCGCGGCACTCCCCGCGGATAATCGCTATAGGAAGTAAGTACAATTCCTATTGCATAATGCGGTCACGGTGTGGGTGAGGAGCGCTACACCGAGTCGCGAGTCCCGGTATTAATTCGACAACGAATTGCGAAAGCGGCGCCATTCCGCGCGGCACCGTAAGATCGTCGCCTCTTGGTTGGCCCGCGCGGCTAATTATTGTTTTAAGGATTACCGTTATGTGTTTATTATGCGGCTTGTCCTGCCCTCCTCTCCCCTTCATCCCCTCCTCTCCCCCCCCTCCC
>NW_017304543.1:2188601-2193169 GCF_001594115.1 Trachymyrmex septentrionalis
GTTACCCCTCACCTGCCTTAATATTCGGTAGATTTCAGCTTCTCCGGAAACGCGGTAGGAGAAACCTACGCCGTTTCTTCCCTTCCACTCGCGACCTTCCCTCCATCCTCCACGCCACGAAAAGTCAGCCTACGTTTATGAATAATTCTCACCTCTTATAACCACCCCCTCATCCCCCCTACCGACCTTTACCCAATCCACTCGCCAGCACCGCGAACGTCTCGCCGAACTACTACCCTCGGAGTGTTCGCCTCGTAAACCCCTAATGCCGGCTCTTCATCTGCGAGCTCCCAGATTCTGAGCTCCGCGAAACAGGCGAATCGCCGTAACGTCCGCAGTAAGAAGCGGAAAGAGATAATAGACATGTATAATTATACTACAAGCTTTCTCTCTCTCTCTCTCTCTCTCTCTCTCTCTCTCTCTCTCTCTCTCTCTCTTTCGACTAATCGATCTTATTAAAAAGCTCTCATTAGAGATAAAATTACCGTCTTGTATAGAAAAATCTGCGGCATTCTTATCACAGATGTATACAATTCAGGACGATAGTCATCAGAAGTTATCCCGCTGTTGAGTTTCAACGAAATGATAGTATATTTTATTACTGATTAATTAATAAGATAATAAAATAATCGAGTAATTACTCTTACCGCTTCTCATCTGTCAAAACGTGAAGGTTTCAGGAAAGAAATTATCATGCACGGCAGGATGGAGCATCGACCGGAGTTTATAGTCGAGATTTATTGCCCCGATCATCTTTACGACACGTCGACATTTAACAAGCGATAAAATCGCAGATCCCCGCGATATCGCTCCGCATACGTGCGCGATGAATTGAATTTATATATTTTTTTTGATCGAACAAAAAATGCGGAATAACATTGCGTTCGGAGTGGAAGAAATATTTGTCTGGGCGTGATGCGCATGTAATGTTTATGGCGAAAGAGCGTGAACGTGTACACGCCGGCGACGGTATTTTATATCTTCCACACATGACCACGCATTCCTCAAAATTTATATAAAAAACCATCGTATCGCGAGTCACTGTTTGCACGATGTAACTGCCAGATTGCGATTTTACCGAAAAATATTCAGTTTTACGCTGTACTTCGAACCGCCGACAGCCATACTTATCTAAAAAATTAAATACGATTTTTTCACACGCTAAAAACTGTAGGATAATTTCAACAAAAACTGTAGAATAATTTAAACAAAATCGTATGATAAATATTTTAATAATAAGTAGATTTGTGAGTATTTAAGCCTAAATAGATGACAACGTCAGTAGATAAAGGTATAAGTAGTCAGACATAAAATTAAGTAGAGAAACTATTCGTTGTGCCAGACAGGCTAAGTGAAAAACACTTCGATAGTCTAAAGTGTCAAATGTGTTAGAAAATCTAAATAAATTGAAACTTGTACGTATACAAAGTACTTAAAAAATTAATATTTAATAAAATTTAAGTATATCAAGGCAGGGAAAATCGTTCACGATATTATTTTTAGTCAAATTGCCCGGATTGATCCACATTAAATTCAGACAGAGTGATCAGCTGATTTAAGCTGTGATAATCGAAAGAATCCACGATATTTATCGAACGCGCGTTATTCTGTTCGTTTTTTAACTTCGGGCTGAAAGACAAACAATAAAGAAGACAGATTTACGAGGCGCCATAAAGCTCGCGGGCTAATCTGTCACGCGTGCAAGCTCATTTATTTTATTCCGAACGTGGAAATTCCGCGGGCGCGTTGCAGAAACGGTCAATCGGCGCACAGGAGAGAGGGAGTTCCTCGAGCATATGTTGAACGTGCTACGGAATATTTCACCCACGGGCTGAATCTCACCCCCTTTCTCCCGTTCCTCCCCTCTCACGCAAACGCGTGAGGATCGCTCTCCTATCTGACCCGGACCGCTGGACCGCGGGAGGGAGAAGGGGTCACGCGCGTTTATTTAAAAAATGATTTAACCTAATGGTTTTACATATGTAATCCCGATATAAACCCGAGGCTAATCTCGGGCGGCCACACGCGGTGCTATGCACACCACATACGCACACACGTACGATCGTACGTAGAGAGAGAGAGAGAAAGAGAGAGAGATTGCGAGAACGAGAGAGCCATGTCTCCAAACGACATCTACCTCCATGCATCCCCACTTCGAATCTATCTTTGTTTTTTTTTTTTCCCGATGAGCAAGCACTAACGAAAATCACCGGCTTGCTGGCAGCAGCACGGTTGTCCTCGACGATGAGCGAGGGATCGCAAGAAGGGAAGGGGGTTGTTTGCGGAGACCGAGCATAGGGTCGCGCTGTATTCGCACCGAGGATGAGTTAGATGGTCCCCGATGATATCCGCGCATTTTGAAAAATGTTGGCACACCGAGGAAAAAGCGTATAAGCCGTTTTACGGTTTACGTGTGTCGCGCTTTATCAGGCCGCCGCGGCCTGAAACTTTATTGTCGGCCGAACGATATTTCTCGTCGAATCAGCGTTAACGAAAGAGTTGAATTATGAGAGGTCGCGCGGAATTAAAAAGCTCGCAGCGTCACGCTTATCTCGTATATAATCGGACGGTATTTGTTCGCGATAGGAATGAAAATATTCGTTTATCTGCCGGGTCGTCTTTACATACTTCACCGCAAAAAATACCCTCTCACAGGACATCAACGCGTTTTTATCAGAGAATTAATAATTAGATACACAGATCCTCAACATTAATCTCGGTTTTAATTTTTGAATAATTGAAGCTGTAACATAAGCAGGGATAAGCACAGCAATCTCGAATTGATATCTCGACGAAACTACAATTCTTGGATGTATTCTACATCGATAATTAGAATAATTTGTCCTTTTTAAAGAAACAAAAATAAAATTTAAGTTATACATAGGAATTTTCTTGTATCCGTACACAACTTTTCTTCTGACGGAAGAAATGGAGAACATCTCATACACGCAGGGTATTCGATTAAATTATCGTAGTTCTAATAACCCGTACACTTGGCTTAGGCATTCGTTTGCCAGTGTTTCTATCTTCGTCTAATCAAAAAATTCCGAACGTCGCGCCGCAGCAGAGAATTTAAATACGCGAGACGTGTCTCAGTCGCAATCATCGTCGTCGTTGTTGGCTTCGTCGTCGCCGTCATCGTCGTCGCCGCGTAACGAAATAAAAGCCGATGAAAGAGACAAAGAAAGAGACATCTGTCGGTTCTTTTAATTACAGCGGTACGTGTGCTAACCACGGACATGGGGTCCAGGGATGCCTGGGCACTCCTGTTCTCGCACTCCGTATTCTTTGCTTGCCGTTTCCCGTCGTGGCCCCGTCGCTCATCTACGCTCGCTTCGTCCGTTTCCAGCGGTGTGTTTCGTGTCCAGAGACACGCGCTCGCGTGACACAAAGTCGATGTCACGATCTGATTCCTCCTCAGCCTTAAAAATATAAAGCAGAGAGAGAGAGAGAGAGAGAGAACTTGTTAATCCATTATGCTGTGAAGTTTTATTTTAAATTAATATGGAATGGAGAATTCCAAGATTAGTATTGAAGATTAAAAGTGTAATTATTAAGAGAGAAATAATTAACAGGGCCAAACATTCTCG
Source organism: Trachymyrmex septentrionalis (assembly GCF_001594115.1). Taxonomy (NCBI): domain Eukaryota; kingdom Metazoa; phylum Arthropoda; class Insecta; order Hymenoptera; family Formicidae; genus Trachymyrmex; species Trachymyrmex septentrionalis. The sequence goes on from NW_017304543.1 coordinate 2,192,192, forward strand.
TCAAGCCATTATGGATTGATCCCTTACCCTAATTTTTCAGAAATTAGGTATATTACGTCTGTATTTCTCTCTGTTTCTAAATATATGATTAATCAAACGTGCAGGGCCTAATTGTTTATTGATTTTTCTAACGGTATCTTTAAATTCTGTGAACATATAGAGTCTTTAGATCGATGTTAAGTCGACAATGTCACAACGACCAAACTTCTCCATGTAATTACTTCTTCACACGACCTCTCTCCCTCTGTCTCGACTAACCGCTTTCAAACGATATTTATGACTCGCGCTTATTACACATTACCTAATTATCTCGCGCCAAGTGCGATACGCTACCGTGTGTACCGCCATGAAATACTCAACGAGGCTCGACACCCTCGTCATCGAGGCGAATACCGGTGCACTACCTAGGGGGGTAAGTGCCGGCGAAGATCGAGAACCGGAACGTGTCAGGACAGGGCAACCGGGAGAAGCCAACCGGGTACCAAGCCCGTGAGTCGATGGCAGGAGGCGATGGAGACGCGCAACGCTGCCTGGGCGCACCGCGGCGCCGAGAATTAACGGGCTTAGTTGCCGACGCAGGTGTCGTCGGGAAGGCGAAGGCAAGCGAGAGTCAGGATGAATTACGACGGGAGCGTCAGCCAACGCCAGGAGAACGTCGGTCGTTATATTTTGCGCAACATCCCGATTTTATGGGCCGCCCCTCGCGCCCTAGGACGAGGCGTTCTCCATCCCCTTTCGGGACGAGAGAACTCGAACTTCCGTTGTGTAACGCGGCTGCCGCCGCGTAACCGATGAGGCAACGTGAGGCGTGCTCAGCAAGATTCAAGATCACGTGAAGTCACGCAGCATCATAATTAATCAATCGATCCGTGATCATATTTTATTAATATCTAAAAGTAACTATCCTTTTAGATATTAATAATAATATATGATAAAAATTATATATCATATACATATATATATATATATATATAAAAT
>NW_017304543.1:2193269-2194079 GCF_001594115.1 Trachymyrmex septentrionalis
ATATAAAATATATAATACTAATAATATATGACATTCTGATATATTTGCAATTGTCCAATTATCTTATCCAAATAATATCAATCAATTTTACGATAAATCATAATTAGAATCGCGCCACGCGATGTCGGTTGTCAGTCTTTCTCATTGAGCTTCTTTGACAGCACAAGACTACTATATGTCCTTCGAAGTTGCGTCACAAGCAGGCGGGTTAACGAGTAATGTCTAATCTATGCATCCGCTTATCATAATGGCCCTCGTTATATCGTGAGCATGGCCCGGCAGGCTTCCGCCAACCCCCATCGACCAACCCCTTAGTCTTAGCCGCCCCTCACGCTCCGCACTTCCGCGAGGCCGTAATAAAAGTATTCCGAGTAACTGAACGATATTACACCGTTACGGGCTCTGCTTGCCGGGTAGAATTAAGCGGTTGTAGGTTGTCCCCGTAGGGATTCGAAGTGCACAATCGCTATAAAGGACGCACGCCGACGTAAAAATCCATGTGGCAGCCCGTTACGACGACGTGCGATCAAAGATTACAGAACACCTTCAAGATTTTATCTAAACGAGACGTAAGTGGGTTAAAAATTGTCTCATTGAAACGCGTCTTCAAACGACACGAAGAGAATTCACTGCAGAATTTGCGTCATCTGATGCAATCTCAGTTATTTTCTTTTCTCATCTTTTCTATTAATTGGACAAAATGGGAATAGATTTATTAGAGTTGCATTAGATCTGTTCACGTTGCTTGTGTACTTTTTGTACTTACCTACTATCGCTTTCTTTCTCTTCAACGACTATATATATATATAT